>NC_088408.1:24451801-24656801 GCF_034236695.1 Oncorhynchus nerka
GAGTCATTAAAACTTGTTTTTCAACCACTCCACAAATTTCTTGTTAACAAACTATAGTTTTGGCAAGTCGGTTAGGACATCTACTTTGTGCATGACACAAGTAATTCTTCCAACAATTGTTTACAGACAGATTATTTAAACTATAATTCACTGTATCACAATTCCAGTGGGTCAGAAGTTTACATACACTATGTTAACTGTGCCTTTAAACACCTTGGAAAATTCCAGAAAATTATGTCATGGCTTTCGAAGCTTCTGATAGGCTAATTGACATCATTTGAGTCAATTGGAGTTGTACCTGTGGATGTATTTCTAGGCCTACCTTCAAACTCAGTGCATCTTTGCTTGACATAATGGGGAAATCAAAAGAAATCAGCCAAGACCTCCACAAGTCTGGTTCATCCTTGGGAGCAATTTCCAAATGCCTGATGGTACCACGTTCATCTGTACAAAAAACAGTACGCAAGTATAAACACCCTGGGACCACGCAGCCGTCATACCGCTCAGGAAGGAGACGCGTTCTGTCTCCTAGAGATGAACATACTTTGGTGCGAAAAGTGCAAATCAATCCCAGAACAACCACAAAGGACCTTGTGAAGATGCTGGAGGAAACAGGTACAAAAGTATCTTTATCCACAGTAAAACGAGTCCTATATCGACATCACCTGAAAGGCCGCTCGGCAAGGAAGAAGCCACTGCTCCAAAACCGCCATAAAAAAGCCAGCCTGCGGTTTGTAACTGCACATGGTGACAAAGATCGTACTTTTTGGAGAAATGTCCTCTGGTCTGATGAAACAAAAATAGAACTGTTCGGCCATAATGACCATCGATATGTTTGGAGGAAAAACTGGGAGGCTTGCAAGCCGAAGAACACCATCCCAACCGTGAAGCACGGGGGTGGCAGCATCATGTTGTGGGTGTGCTTTGCTGCAGGAGGGACTGGTGCACTTCACAAAACAGATGGCATCATGAGGGAGGAAAATTATGTGGATATATTAAAGCAACATCTCAAGACTTCAGTCAAGAAGTTAAAGCTTGGTCACAAATTGGTCTTCCAAATGGACAATGACCCCAATCATGCTTCCAAAGTTGTGTCAAAATGGCTTAAGGACAACAAAGTCAAGGTATTGGAGTGGCCATCAGAAAGCCCTGACCTCAATCCTATAGAAAATTTGCGGGCAGAACTGAAAAAGCGTGTGCGAGCAAGGAGGCCTACAAACCTGACTCTGTTACACCAGCTCTGTACAGACTCAGTGAGCATAGCCTTGATATTGAGAAAGGCCGCCGTAGGCAGACCTGGCTCTCAAGCGAAGACAGGCTATATGCACACTGCCCACAAAATGAGGTGGAACTTCCTAAACTCCTGCCAAGGGTATGAAAATATTAGAGACACATATTTCCCTCAGATTAGCCACAAAGAATTTGAAAACAAACCCAATTTTGATAAACTCCCATATCTATTCTCCCAATATTTTGACCTGTTGCCACAAGAAAAGGGCAACCAGTGAAGAACAAACAACATTGTAAATACAACCCAAAGTTATGTTTATTTATTTTCCAATTTGTCCTTTAGCTATTTGCACATAATATGACATTTGAAGTGTAATGTTTACTGTACATTTTCTATTGTTTATTTCACTTTTGTTTGTTATCTATTTTACTTGCTTTGGTAATGCAAACATATGTTTCCCATGCCAATAAAGCCCTTAAATTGATATTGAATTGAGAGAGGGACAGAGAGAGAGTGAGTGAGAGAGAGAGAGAGAGAGAGAGAGAGAGAGAGAGTGAAATAGAAATAGGGAGAGAGAGAGACAGAGACAAAGAGAGAGACAGAGAGAGAGTGAGTGAGAGAGTGAAAGAGAAATAGGGAGAGAGAGAGAGAGAGAAGGGGGAGAGATAGATCAGCAAACCCTCTCACACACAGACTGCTTCTGTCCTGTCAGGAACTCTTGTCCTGTCCTCCTATCCTTCTTTACTTTCTTCTCTTCACTTATCCTCTTCTCATCTCTCCTTCACTGATCCAGCAGGTAATAACTCCTACATATTCATTTCATAAGAGCGTAGTGACTAAACCTGTATGACCCTATCTTATGCCCACATCTACTTTATCACTCTGTCTGACTGGATTGTATCAACCTCTGCTGCAAATGCATTCATTCACTCTGAGGGAAAGAAGACCGCACAGCCTTTCATCTGACAATGATTATGGGAAAGAGGGATGAGAGATGGGGGGGAGGAGAGAAAGGAAAGGGAGGGACATGTTTTTCATTATGTTGTCAATGCTATCACTCGGCATGCCAGCGAAGCACGGGAGGGCTGGGGAAGAGAAGATGGATGGCGGAACTGTCTGGCTGTCTGTCTGAGACGACTGTCCAGGCTGGAGTCAGACAGATATCATGTGATAACATCAGGAAGTAGGAAACAGGAAGCAGCAGCAGATGACATGAGAAGATTGTGTGGTCCGTGGTCGCTGTCTGTGTCCACGTTGTGACATCTCCAATGGTTACAGCGTCTCAGATACTGTAACTTGTTTTGATTATTGGAGAATAATTCCTTTTGGGCAAAGTGGGACATATGGGGAGTTTCCCTGAGTACTCCACGGCATTTGAAACATTTCAAAGCATAATGCTGAGATAGAAACTCATAGTAGTGATTGCAGCGATCTGCATGTGAACCTGAGATTCCTTATGGTCTTATCAGGGTCAGGTGAACCATACTGCACTTCAGCGATATTTTTCTCTCTCTTCCAGCTCGTCCATCTCCTACTCCAGACACCCGGCCCAGGCCTGACCCCCCTGTGAGGATTCATGTGATGACAGGAACAGAGACAGGAGTAGATGAGGCATTGCGCCCCTCAGGCCTAACCTCCCCCAGGGGGCAGCGGATCCGGAGACCCCCCCAGTCGTCCTCCGGCCCTCGTCAGCCAGAGAGGGCTAGGGCAGGGCCAGCTCTGCTTGACCAGAGGTCCCAACACCAACAACACCACACCCAGCCACAGGCAGACCAGAGAAACAGACACAACCTCAAACTAGGTAAGAGCAACTGGATCTCTCTCACACTGAGTTTGCATATTGTTGTGTGATGAGGGAATTAGAAGGTAGGCCCTTAAATGGCAGGTCATCTAAAACTCAGCCTGAAGAAGAGTCCAGTATTATAAACGCGTTGCAGTTGTGCGTCTTGATGCTATATAAGGGTTCATCTGCTCCTACTTACAGCGTATGTATTCTTTGTAGATATTACCTGTACATAGTTTACTAAAGTTTTCTTCATCGTACTGGTTGCCTACTTGTTGTCTTTCTTGTATATTGTTGTGTGAACAGTACAGTATGTACTGTGTGTGCTTAGTGCCCACCCATAGTGTGTTGTAGAGTTTAAACGCTGGCCTATGTCTCTCTGTTCGTAGCTTCTGAGTCCGTCTATGTGGTATCACTGCAGGCACAGAGAGCAACGGGGCGGAGCGCGCCAAGCAGCAGGGCCACCCTGACCAAAAAAGCTCCACCAGGTACAACTTATGACCATGTTATTAGTCTTTACAACATCCTTAGAAGCCTTTATAACCACTCTTAATTAACTACATCCAGCTGCAAGGAAATCCTCTTCAGACAACACTCAAGCTACTAATTATATTATATTATTACATTATTATATTATTACACTATTACAATATTATTACATTATTGCATAATTAACATTATCATATTATTATATTACATTATTATATTTTTTACATGATTATATTATAATAGTACATTATTATATTATTACATTATTACAATATTGTTACATTATATTATTACATGATCATATTGTTATATTGTATTATTACTTGATTATATTATATTATAACATTATTACATTATTGTATTATTACATTATTATATTGTATTATAACATTATTACATTATTATATTGTATTATAACATTATTACATTATTATATTGTATTATAACATTATTACATTATTATATTGTATTATTACATTATTATATTATTATATTATTACATGATCATATTATTATATTGTATTATTACATTATTATATTATATGATTTATATTAGTACATTATATTATTATATTATTACATTATTATATTATTACATGATTGTATTATTACATGATTATATTATTACATTATTATATTGTTACATTATTATATTGTTACATTATTATATTATTATATTGTATTATAACATTATTACATGATTATATTATTGTATGGTATTATAACATTATTATATTATTACATTATTATATTGTTACATTATTACATTATTATATTGTATTATAACATTATTATGTGATTATATTATTATATGGTATTATTACATTATTATATTATTACATGATCATATTATTATATTGTATTATTACATGATTATATTATTATATTGTATTATTACATGAATATATTATTATAATGTATTATTACATGATTATATTATATTATTTATATTATTACATAATTATATTGCTATATGGTGTTGTTACATTATTATAATATTATATTATTATATTGTTACATTATTATATTATTATATTGTATTATAACATTGTTACATGATTATATTATTACATGATTATATTATTACATTATTACATTATTATATTGTATTATAACATTATTATGTGATTATATTATTACATGGTATTATTACATTATTATATTATTATATTGTATTATTACATGATTATATTATATTATTTATATTATTACATGATTATATTGCTACATGGTGTTGTTACATTATTATAATATGACATTATTATATTACTACATTATTATATTTAATTAATACATTATTATATTATTACAATTTTATATTATATTGTATTATTATATTATTATCTTATATTATTACAACACTCAAACCACATGACACAACACACTTTTTAGAGTTTTACACCATTTCAACACCTCTCATCATATAGCAATGTAAAAACAGACTACATTTCAGTAATGCACACGCTTAGAAAAAAGGGTTCCAATCAAATCAAATCAAATTGTATTAGTCACATGTGTCGAATACAACAGGTATTCTTACAGTGAAATGCTTACTTACGAGCCACTAAACAACAGTGCAGTTTTAAAAAATACGGATTTTAGAGCAGCAGTAACTAACAATACCGAGAGTATATACAGGTAGTATATGCATGTAGGTAGAGTTATTAAAGTGACTATGCTTAGATGACAACAGAGAATAGCAGAGGTGTAAAAAGGGGGAGAGCTGGGGGGGACAATGCAAATAGTCTGGGTAGCCATTTGACTAGATGTTCAGGAGCCTTTTGGTCCTAGACTTGGCGCTCCGGTACCGCTTGCCACACTCTATGACAAGGGTGGCTGGAATCTTTGACAATTTTTAGGGCCTTCCTCTGACACCGCCTGGTATAGAGGCCCTGGATGGCAGAAAGCTTGGCCCCAGTGATGTACTGGGCCGTTCGCACTACCCTCTGCACTACCCTCACAGTTGCCATACCAGGCAGTGATGCAACCAGTGATGCAACCAGGATGCTCTCAATGGTGCAGCTGTAGAACCTTTTGAGGATCTGAAGACCCATGACAAATCTTTTCAGTCTCCTGAGGGGGGGTAGGTTTTGTCATGCCCTCTTCACATCTGGACCATCTTAGTTTGTTGGTGATGTGGACACCAAGGAACTTGAAGCTCTCAACCTGCTCCACTACAGCCCCGTCGATGAGAATGGGGACATGCTCGGTGCTCTTTTTCCTGTAGTCCACAATCATCTCCTTTGTCTTGATCACGTTGAGGGAGAGGTTGTTGTCCTGGCACCACACGTCTAGGTCTCTGACCTCTTCCCTTTAGGCTGTCTCGTCGTTGTCGGTGATCAGGCCTACAACTGTTGTGTCATCGGGCAACAAGGCCTAGCCTTGCAGTCATGAGTGAAGAGGGAGTACAGCAGGGGTTCTTCGTCTGTCCCCATAAGAGAACCCTTTTTGGTTCCAGGTAGAACCTCTGTGGAAAGGGTTCTACCTGGAAACTAAAAAAGATTATTCAAAGGGTTCTCCTATGGGGACAGCCAAAGAACCCTTTTAGGTTCTAGACAGAACCTTTTTTTCTAAGAGTATAGTAACTTATTTTCAGGTAATTGTGCTTAGACCTGCAGACCTCCAGACCATGTTGTATGTTGTGTATCCCCCATGCAGAGCCTGAGGAGTATGAGGCCAAAGACATCAGCGTGAGGGTCATGTCCCCTCAGTCTGTCCTCATCAGCTGGGTGGACCCGTCCATCGAGATGGAGAAGGTCCTCCCTGGGGACTCCAGGTGAGAGAGTGTGTGTGTTTTTGTGTGTCTGTGAGAAAGAGAGAGAGAGAGAGCGAGAGAGATAAGTCATATAATCCATTTTCCCCTCTCCAGACACTACACAGTGAAGTACAGGGAGAAGGGTGAGTCTGCTCGATGGGAGTACAAGGAGACCAACCAGAGGAGGCTGCTGATAGATACCCTGTCAGCTGACAGGATGTACGAGTTTTCTGTCCGCATCTCCAAGAGAGACAACCATGGCAAGTGGAGCACATCTGTGTTCCAGAGGACCCCAGAATCGGGTAGGTTGTCTTACTTCCTGTCTGAAAAGAAAGGATAACCCCAAGTCTTCAATGTCATTTCCCATCTTTTAAAGTGGAAATCTACATTTCAAGCAATACAAAAGCGACTGTTTTGGTAAAGGGATTAATGATGTGGCTGCGGAGATGTAACCACTCTCAGATTAACAGACAGACTATAGACTGACCATCAATGATATCAACATTATAGTTTGAACCACGTTATGAGGCTTTACAGTGTTTATTTACATGTACTTTGTTTACAAACATTGGAGTAAAACAAGGTTATATTTTGTTTTCTGATGTTGTATGACAGTTGAACTAAGCTCATGAGGCATTAATAAATTACATTCAAGAAACAATGGGTTTATATAAGATTGCCCCTTTAAGAGGGAAAATGGTATTTTCTTGATTAAAGCTGCTATTTTCCTTTATTTAAATTTTCAAAGAGTCACGTGAGTCATACAATGAAAGATTTAAGGGTAAATCCTAGGTTTTGGCGTTGATTCATATTTAATACAGATTGTTCCATTCAATCCCTCCTTACCTTAGACTGTAAACTGTCATGGTCAAAACGTATAGATTCAATGGTTGTAAAGATGGGGAGAGGTCTGTCCGTAATAAAAAGATGCTCTGCTTTTTTGACACCACACTCCAAACAGCAAGTCATACAGGCTCTAGTTTTGTCTTATCTTGATTATTGACCAGTCGTGTGGTCCAGTGCTGCAAGGAAAGACCTAGTTAAGCTGCAGCTGGCCCAGAACACATTTTGCTCTTCATTGTAATCAGAAGGCTGATATAAATACTATACATGCCAGTCTCTCTTGGCTAAGAGTTAAGGAGAGACTGACTGCATCACATCTTTTTATAAGAAACATGAATGTGTTGGAAATCCCAAATTGTTTGCATAGTCAACTTACACACAGCTCTGACACATACACTTATCCCACCATACATGGCACCAGGGGTCTTTAAGTCCCCACATACAGAACAAATTCAAGAAAGCGTACAGTATTATATAAAGCCCTTATTGCATGGAACTTCCTTCCATCTCAAATAAACAGCAAACCTGGTTTAAAAAACAGATGAAGCAACACCTCACGGCACAACACCTCTCCCCTAGTTGACCTAGATAGAATATGTGTATGTATTGATATGTAGGCCTTTTAAATGTATGTAGTTCTGTCCTTGAGCTGTTCTGGTCTATTGCTGTTCTGTATAATGTCATGTTGTCTGGATCCCAGGAAGAGTAGCTGCTGCATTTGGAACAGCCAATGGGGACCCCAATAAAATACCTTCATGGAAACCTCTGCCAGTTTGTGATTTCCATCTCATTGCTTTATGTCATAATTCAGCACAGTTGGTGTATATCACTCCAATCCTCCCTTAACTGATCCTGTATACTGGTGTCATACAGTATATTCTGTCATGAGTGTAACATTCATATTGTAGCATTCATACAGCCTAGCTGACTGCTGCTTGGAGCTCTAGTCTACATTTCCTTAGAGGATCTCCGGGGTGAATTCTCTGGAAACGTATAGCAAACTTTACATTAGTTTTTCCCTATTTGAAGCCTATTGGCAGGAACTACAGTACTGTTACTGTACAAGTAGCCACTTCTCCTTCTTCTCTTCTCCTAGCTTCTGTCTTCTCTCTCGGTACGCATTCCTTCTCATCCCTTTTGTCCTCTGTGCTGCTCAGCTCCCTCCGGTCCTCCAGAGAACTTTCACGTGAAGGCGCTGAGAGGGAAGGGAACCGCCGTCACGGCGACCTGGGACCCTCCTGAGGAACCCAACGGGAGGATACGTGGTCAGAGCACGACACTCCTCTCTGATCCTTCAGTAGATGATTTCACTGTACAGATGTAGGATCTACATTTCACCAGTTTCTCACAGCTGGGAAATAATCCTGCAGCAAAAGGAAATGTGAATTATTGTGTGGATTATAACTAATGGACGTTGTTGAAGTGGTTGATACATTTTTTGTTATAGCAAATCAGGTATGACACTTACAAGTGGAAATTACAAACTTTAAAATGTTTAATACGCTACAACTTGGCATTTCCTGCTGTGTACATCTGTATCTCTCGTCAAATATGTGTTGACAAATAAACAGTCAAACACTCAACTAATTGATCAATATGAATCCATCAGTTATTCAATTGATCAATCAAAGCCCCACCTAAATACTTAATCAATCCATCGATTCTAAACCACTTTATACATCAGTTTATTAAACACATACATTGTTGGTGCTATGTAATGATCCTGGTACTCCTCCGCTCAGAGTACATCATGTCCTATGCTCCTGCCATGAAACCCTTTGGGATGAAGTCAGTGACATACCGTGGCAGCATCACCTCAGCCATCGTAGACGGCCTCCAGCCTGGGGACCGTTACATCTTCAAAATCAGGGCCACCAACAGGAGGGGCCAGGGCCCTCAAACCAAAGCCTTCAGTGTGGCCGTGCCTCGTGGCACCAGTAAGCACATCTACTGTGTGTGTGTGTGTGTGTGTGTGTGTGTGTGTGTGTGTGTGTGTGTGTGTGTGCGTGCGTGCGTGCGTGCGTGCGTGCGTGCGTGCGTGCGTGCGTGCGTGCGTGCGTGTGAGTGCATTTCCGCATGTGTGTGTGTTGATAGTTGCATTTCTAATGGTTTGTACACTTAACTAATACTCCATCTTACTTGTCAGCCAACAGCGCTGCCTCCCCACCAACTCATCACTCCAAGGGCCAAGGAGGCCGTAGAACCAACCACACACCTTCTCGGACCACCGAACAGGACAGTTACCATGACGATGACACCGACCTCCAATTAGACGCCGTGACCGAACAGCTGACCACACCCACCCAGACCACATCCTCCGCCACCAGACGGACACACCCACTCACCCAGACACGCTCCTATCACAGCATCTTCTCAGATGTGAGGGGCACGGTCAGGAAGGGGGCGACCAATCAGCAACTAGGAGGCGGTACCTCTTCAGCCAGAGATAAGGGGAGAGAGACAGAAACAGAGGATGAACAGGAGGAGGAGTACAAAACAACAGAACCCAATCCAGAAGAACAGAAGAAGGTGAGGCTCACCAACGAGGCTCTGGAGGAGAAGAAAGAAGCATTGACTCAGAACAACGGTGTTCCTTCTGAACCTGAGGAGGAGGACAGGAGCCATGGCAGAGGGAGAGGGAAAGATCCAGCTGTAGATGAGACCTCTAGCCCCAGCCTCAAAACAGAGGTTCCCTCATCAGAGGGCTCCTCATCATCGTCCAAACCCTCCTACCCTCTCCGCAAACCTCTCTCCGGTAGACGCATCAACTCTGGTCGACGGCAATTCTCCCGGACATCTGGCTTAGGGTCAGTGTTCCAGCCGAAGACCCAGGATGCAGAAATGGACAGTGCCTCCTCCTCCTCCTCTTTGTCCTCCAGCCCATCCCACAGCCAGGAGTCAGCAGCCATCAGGAAAGACGATGCGGTCACCAACTACGCCGAGGGTAAAAACACCTATGAGCAGCCCAGTGTCACAGAAACCAAACCCTCCCCCTCCACCACAGAGCAGGCCATCTCAGAGCCCGAGGCCGAGGCACCTTCTGTGGGTAGGAGTCCTGCTCTGCCAGGTCGTGGATATGGTTATGGCAGGAGGAAACCCGGGATCCTGTCTCGAGGGAATCAAAATGGCCGAGTTCTGACTGGACTCCGCAAACCTGGGTCAGCCTCAACATCGACCGGAGGCAAGATTCCTGAAACGTCACACACTCACGGCTCACATACTCCTAACGCGCAGGACTCAACACACCACCAGGAGAAAAATGACCACAACGACTACAAAAACACAGAGACAAAGGCCACAAAAGAAGAAGAACCCACTTCCAATTCCCAGACCATATCCTCTACACATCCCTCAGAGGAGGACGCAAGAGAGGACAGGACAGAGGAGAGAGGGAGGGGAGACAGTAGAGAGGAGAGAGGGAGAGATGACAGGAAAGAGGAGAGAGTGAGGGGAGACAGGAGAGAGGAGGGAGGGAGGGAAGACAGGAGAGAGGAGGGATGGAGGGGAGGCAGGAGAGAGGGGACAGGGACGGGGGACAGGAGAGAGGTGGGTGGGAGGGTAGACAGGAGAGAGGAGGGCGGGAGGGGTGACAGGAGAGAGGAGAGAGGGAGGGAGATAGGAGAGAGGAGGGTGAGAGGGGAGACAGGAGAGAGGAGGGAGGGAGGGGGGGAGATATGAGAGAGGAGGGTGAGAGGGGAGACAGGAGAGAGGAGGGAGGGAGGGAGACAGGACAGATGAGAAAGGGAGGGAGTCAGGAGAGAGGAGGAAGGGAGGGGAGACAGTAGAGAGGAGGGAGGGAGGGGAGACAGGAGAGAGGAGGGAGGGAGGGGAGACAGGAGAGAGGAGGGAGGGAGGGGAGACAGGAGAGAGGAGGAAGGGAGGGGAGAGAGGAGAGAGGAGGGAGGGAGGGGAGACAGAAGAGAGGAGAGTGAGAGGGGAGACAGGAGAGAGGAGGAAGGGAGGGGAGACAGGAGAGAGGAGGGTGAGAGGGGAGACAGGAGAGAGGAGGAAGGGAGGGGAGACAGGAGAGAAGAGGGAGGGAGGGGAGACAGGAGAGAGGAGAGAGCGAGGGGGGAGAACAACTACAACACCCCAGCACCCCCTCCCTCCAGGATTAACCCCTTTGGGAACCGTCACCAGAGCAGGTTTGGAACAGGGACGGGGAGCAGTAGCAGGGCCTCCTCCCCCCGGGCGGACGGGAGGGTTCCCTGGAGCAGGACTACCTCCTCGTCCTCCGTTGGGGCAGGTAGACCCCTCCTTAGAGGAACCCCCTCCAGGACAGTTGCATTGGGGGCAGCAGGAGCTACGGGGGCAGCAGGAGCCTCAGGGGAATCGAGGACCTCAGCATTGCAGGAGACCAGTGAAGATGCTAAAACCTCCTCCACCCTCTACCCATTAAAGAACGGGGAGAGGGCGGGGTCACCTAAACCCTCTCTGCCCAACAGGAGTGCAATTCTACGTGGATCTAGGAATCCCATCACCTCCTCTTCCTCTTCCAACCCCTCCTCTAGTGGTCGTAGAGACTCCAGTGAGCCAGTCCACAGAGGAAGCAGCATCAGGGAGGACAGCAGTAATGACCATGAGGAGGACTATCTCTACGAGGGGAGTAAGGAGATCTATGAGAAAGTCACAGACCCAACCCCTGTCCCCAAAACTACTACCACCACTACCACCACTACCACTACCTCAGCCCCCAGTACCACCCGCAGGGTGTCCCAGAGTGGGGATAACGAGAATGTGGACCCCAAGCTTGGTAGAATCAGACCCGGTTTAATCCCCAGTTCTACGTTCCCCCGACGTCCCATTTTAGGTCCCAACGGGAGGGTGAGATCCCCCCTACTCACAAACAGGCAGACGGCTTCTAGGTTCCCCTTTAGAGCACAACCAGCACAGAGCACACAGTTAGATTCCTCTAACCCAGACACATCCCCTTCCTCTTCTTCCTCTTCCTCCTCTAGTCTGCCACAGCCAGACCACAGGGTTAACGGGGGAACTAGTGTTAGCACTGGAGGCTCCCCCCCTTCCCTCTCTCTCCCCTCCCTCAGACAGACCTCCTCTAGTAAGGGTTCCCAGGGGTCTCAGGACTCCTCCTCCTCATCCAGAGACTCTTTGGGGGGGCAGGGGATGAGGATGCGCTACCCCAGTCGGTCAGACCCCTTCCTCAGGGGTAAAACCCCCAGTGGAGGCCTCAAGCCTGGCTACGGAAACGGTAACGGTAAAAATGGCCGCCCCAATCTCACAGTGACCAGTGACAAAGAGCCCAGCACACCTAATGACAACACAAAACCTAATGGACGAAGGTACATCACTGGGCCTGATGGAGCCAAATGGGTATGTGTGTCTGTGTCTCAATTCCAAAGTTACAAGGGGATTGAAAGGAGACATTTTTATTGTTGACTTTTCACCTGCAATGATAACCATTATGCAGACTTTTTTTTTGTAATGTTCCCTATGACAGTATGAGTCTTGTCGTCAACACTGTGGAGTGTATGTGTTGTTTTCTTCAGGTGGTGGACTTGGATGAGGGGGTCCTGATGAACGAGAATGGCATGGTTCTCCAGGACTCTCAGGGCCGACCCAGGAGGGTGGTGCTGGGAGAGGATGGACGCACCATCTTTGGTGAGATACTGTATACTGATACCTTCTCTTATTGAACTCCGTTTCTATGAGTATTGCAGGTCTACTTTCCTAAGAGCTTTGTAAATGTGTTGGTATGTCAAGACTTCTCATTACCCTTATTTATTACGGAGAAAGGGATATATCACACTTACAGCACAAAATCTAACTGTTTTGTTTCTCAAATGGTTTTCACACAGATTGATTGTTTGTTCTCCCCTACTAGACCACCAGGGCAGCCCATTGGTGAACCAGGAGGGTCAGGCTCTGTTCGGTCATGGTCGGGAGAGCCAACCATTGGTCAACCCCAAAGACAAGTTCCTGACTGTGGGTGGCAAACCCGTCATTGGCCTGGACCGGCCTAAACCCAGGACCACAACCACAACCACAACCACAACCAGACCTCCTACTACGACCACACCTGAACCAACCACGCTCCCAACCACCACTGAAATGACCACAGAGGAGACCACGACCATGCTGGTGTTCCCATCTTGTCCTCCAGGAATGTTTTTAATCAGGGATGAGAATGGATTTCCAATGCTGGATGCTGATGGTGTCCTGGACTGTTATCCTGAAGGTGAGTCTGACTAACGCTGACTAACGCTTCTGTATGTATTGTCAGATTACTAGTAGTATCATAATAACAATAATAGTAGTATTAGTAGTAGTAGTAGTAGTAGTAGTAGTAATAATAGTAGTAGTAGTAGCAATAGTAGTACTAGAAGTGGTAGTAGAAGTAGTAGTAATAGTAGTAGTAGTAGTAGTAGCAGCAGCTACTAGTAGTAGTAGTAGTAGTAGAACTAACTATTAGCAGTAGTAGTAATAGTAGCAGCTAGTAGTAGTAGTAGTAGTAGTAGTAGTAGTAGTAGTAGTAGCAGCTACAAGTAGTAGTGGTAGTAATAGTAGTAGCAGCTACTAGTAGTAGTGGTAGTAGTAGTAGCAGCTACAAGTAGTAGTGGTAGTAATAGTAGTAGCATCTACTAGTAGTAGTAGTAGCAGCTACAAGTAGTAGTGGTAGTAATAGTAGTAGCAGCTACTAGTAGTAGTGGTAGTAGTAGTAGCTACTAGTAGTAGTGGTAGTAGTAGTAGTAGTAGTAGTAGTAGTAGTAGTAGTAGTAGTAGTAGTAGCAGCTACTAGTAGTAGTAGTAGTAGTAGCAGCTACTAGTAGTAGCAGCAGCATTAGCAGCAGCTACTAGTAGTAGTGGTAGTAGTAGTAGTAGCAGCTACTAGTAGCAGCAGTAGTAGTTGCAGCTACTACCACCAGTAGCAGCAGTAGTCATGGTAGTAGTAGTAGGAGCAGTAGTAGTAGTAGCAGCGTAGTACCAGTAGTAGTAGTAGTAGTAGTAGCAGCAGCAGTAGCTATTAGCAGTAGTAGTAGTAGCAACTACTACCAGTAGCAGCAGTAGTAGTCATGGTAGTAGTAGTAGTAGTAGCTGCCACTAGCAGTAGTCGCAGTAGTAGCAGCAGCAGCGTAGTAGTAGTAGTAGTAGTAGTAGCAGTAGTAGTAGTAGTAGCTATTAGTAGTAGTAGTAGTAGCAACTACTAGTAGTAGTAGTAGTAGTAGTCATGGTAGTAGTAGTAGTAGTAGCTGCTAGTACTAGTAGTAGTAGCAGCAGCTACACGTAGTAGTAATAGTAGTAGCAGATACTAGTAGCAGTGGTAGTAGTAGTAGTAGCAGCAGCAGTAGTAGTAGTAGCAGCAGCAGCAGTAGCAGCTACTAGTAGTAGCAGTAGTAGTAGCAGCTACTAGCAGTAGCAGCAGTACAGTAGCAGCTACTAGTAGCAGTGGTAGTAGTAGTAGTAGTAGCTACTAGTAGTAGTAGTAGTAGTTGCAGCTACTACACCAGTAGTAGTAGTAGTCATGGTAGTAGTAGTAGTAGAACTAACTATTAGCAGTAGTAGTAATAGTAGCAGCTAGTAGTAGTAGTAGTAGTAGTAGTAGTAGTAGTAGTAGTAGTAGCAGCTACAAGTAGTAGTGGTAGTAATAGTAGCAGCAGCTACTAGTAGTAGTGGTAGTAGTAGTAGCAGCTACAAGTAGTAGTGGTAGTAATAGCAGTAGCATCTACTAGCAGTAGCAGCAGCTACAAGTAGTAGTGGTAGTAAAGTAGCAGCAGCTACTAGTAGCAGTGGTAGCAGTAGTAGCTACAGTAGCAGTGGTAGTAGTAGTAGTAGTAGTAGTAGTAGTAGTAGTAGTAGCAGCAGCTACTAGTAGTAGTAGTAGCAGCAGCTACTAGTAGTAGTAGTAGTATTAGCAGCAGCTACTAGTAGTAGTGGCAGTAGCAGTAGCAGCAGCTACTAGCAGTAGCAGTAGTAGTTGCAGCTACTACTACTACCAGCAGCAGCAGTCATGGTAGCAGCAGTAGGAGCAGTAGTAGTAGTAGCAGCGTAGTACTAGCAGCAGCAGCAGTAGTAGCAGCAGCAGCAGTAGCTATTAGTAGTAGTAGTAGTAGCAACTACCACCAGCAGCAGTAGCAGCAGTCATGGCAGTAGCAGTAGTAGTAGCTGCTACTAGTAGCAGCAGTAGTAGTAGCAGCAGCGTAGTAGTAGTAGCAGCAGCAGTAGTAGTAGTAGTAGTAGTAGTAGCTATTAGTAGTAGTAGTAGTAGCAACTACTAGTAGTAGTAGTAGTAGTAGTCATGGTAGTAGTAGTAGTAGTAGCTGCTAGTACTAGTAGTAGTAGTAGCAGCTACACGTAGTAGTAATAGTAGTAGCAGATACTAGTAGTAGTAGTAGTAGTAGTAGTAGTAGTAGTAGTAGTAGTAGTAGTAGTAGTAGTAGTAGTAGCAGCTACTAGTAGTAGTAGTAGTAGTAGCAGCTACTAGTAGTAGTAGTATTAGTAGCAGCTACTAGTAGTAGTGGTAGTAGTAGTAGTAGCAGCTACTAGTAGTAGTAGTAGTAGTTGCAGCTACTACTACTAGTAGTAGTAGTAGTAGTCATGGTAGTAGTAGTAGTAGAACTAACTATTAGCAGTAGTAGTAATAGTAGCAGCTAGTAGTAGTAGTAGTAGTAGTAGTAGTAGTAGTAGTAGTAGTAGTAGCAGCTACAAGTAGTAGTGGTAGTAATAGTAGTAGCAGCTACTAGTAGTAGTGGTAGTAGTAGTAGCAGCTACAAGTAGTAGTGGTAGTAATAGTAGTAGCATCTACTAGTAGTAGTAGTAGCAGCTACAAGTAGTAGTGGTAGTAATAGTAGTAGCAGCTACTAGTAGTAGTGGTAGTAGTAGTAGCTACTAGTAGTAGTGGTAGTAGTAGTAGTAGTAGTAGTAGTAGTAGTAGTAGTAGTAGCAGCTACTAGTAGTAGTAGTAGTAGTAGCAGCTACTAGTAGTAGTAGTAGTATTAGTAGCAGCTACTAGTAGTAGTGGTAGTAGTAGTAGTAGCAGCTACTAGTAGTAGTAGTAGTAGTTGCAGCTACTACTACTAGTAGTAGTAGTAGTCATGGTAGTAGTAGTAGGAGTAGTAGTAGTAGTAGCAGCGTAGTACTAGTAGTAGTAGTAGTAGTAGTAGTAGTAGTAGTAGCTATTAGTAGTAGTAGTAGTAGCAACTACTACTAGTAGTAGTAGTAGTAGTCATGGTAGTAGTAGTAGTAGTAGCTGCTACTAGTAGTAGTCGCAGTAGTAGTAGCAGCAGCGTAGTAGTAGTAGTAGTAGTAGTAGTAGTAGTAGTAGTAGTAGCTATTAGTAGTAGTAGTAGTAGCAACTACTAGTAGTAGTAGTAGTAGTAGTCATGGTAGTAGTAGTAGTAGTAGCTGCTAGTACTAGTAGTAGTAGTAGCAGCTACACGTAGTAGTAATAGTAGTAGCAGATACTAGTAGTAGTGGTAGTAGTAATAGTAGTAGCAGCTACTAGTAGTAGTAGTAGTAGTAGTAGTAGTAGTAGCACCTACTACGAGTAGTAATAGTAGTAGTAGCAGCTACTAGTAGTAGTGGTATTTGTAATAGTAGTAACAGCTACTAGTACTAGTAGCAATAGTAGTAGTTGTAGCAGCTACTAGTAGTAGTAGTAGTAGTAATGGTGGTAGCAGCTACTACTAGTAGTAGAAGTAGTAGTAGCAGCTACTAGTAGTAATAGTAGTACTGAAGAGCGTCTGCTAAATGACTTAAATGTAAATGTAGAAGTGGTAGTAATAGTAGTAGTTGTAGTAGTAGCAGCTAGTAGTAGTAGTAGTAGGTTAGGTTGTTAGGTTGTTGTTGTAGTAGTAGTCGCTACTAGTAATAGTAGTAGTAATAGCAGCTACTAGTAATAGTAGTAGTAGCAGTAGTAGTAGTAGTAGCAGTATTAGCAGCTACTAGTAGTAGTAGTAGTAGTAGCAGCTACTAGTAACAGTAGTGGTAGCAGCAGCTACTAGTAGTAGTAGTAGTCCTAGTAGCTACCAGTAGTAGTAGTAGCTACTAGTAGTAGTGGTAGTAGTAGTAGTAGCAGCTACTAGTATTAGTAGTAGTAGCTGCAGCTACTAGTAGTAGTAGCAGCTAGTAGTAGTAGTAGTCACAGTAGTAGTAGCAGCAGCATAGTAGTAGTAGTAGTAGTAGTAGTAGTAGTAGTAGCAGCAGCTATTAGTAGTAGTAGTAGTAGCAGCTACTACTAGTAGTAGTAGTAGTCAAGGTAGTAGTAGTAGTAGTAGTAGTAGCTGCTAGTACTACTAGTAGTAGTAGTAGCAGCTACACGTGGTAGTAATAGTAGTAGCAGCTACTAGTAGTAGTGGTAGTAGTAATAGTAGTAGCAGCTACTACTAGTAGTAGTAGTAGTTGTAGCAGCTACTAGTACTAGTAGCAATAGTAGTAGTTGTAGCAGCTACTAGTAGTAGTAGTAATAATGGTAGTAGCAGCTACTACTAGTAGTAGTAGAAGTAGTAGTAGTAGCTACTAGTAATAGTGGTAGTAGCAGCAGCTACTAGTAGTAGTGGTAGTAGCAGCAGCAACTACTAGTAGTAGTAGTAGTAGTAGTAGCAGCAGCTATTAGTAGTAGTAGTAGTAGCAGCTACTACTAGTAGTAGTAGTAGTCAAGGTAGTAGTAGTAGTAGTAGTAGTAGTAGCTGCTAGTACTACCAGTAGTAGTAGTAGCAGCTACACGTGGTAGTAATAGTAGTAGCAGCTACTAGTAGTAGTGGTAGTAGTAATAGTAGTAGCAGCTACTACTAGTAGTAGTAGTAGTAGTAGTAGCACCTACTACGAGTAGTAATAGTAGTAGTAGCAGCTACTAGTAGTAGTGGTAGTTGTAATAGTAGTAACAGCTACTAGTACTAGTAGTAATAGTAGTAGTTGTAGCAGCTACTAGTAGTAGTAGTAATAAAGGTAGTAGCAGCTACTACTACTAGTAGTAGAAGTAGTAGTAGCAGCTACTAGTAATAGTGGTAGTAGCAGCAGCTACTAGTAGTAGTGGTAGTAGTAGTAGTAGTAGCTACTAGTAATAGTGGTAGTAGCAGCAGCTACTAGTAGTAGTACTAGTAGTAGTAGTAGTAGTAGCTACAATAGTAGTAGTAGTGGTAGTAGTAATAGTAGTTGTAATAGTAGTAGTAGTAGTAGCAGCAGCCACCAGTAGTAGTAGTAGTAGTAGTAGTGGCTACTTGTAATAGTAGTAGTAGCAGCTACTAGTAGAAGTATTATTATTATTATTAGTAGTAGCAGCTAGTACTAGTAGTAGTAGTAGTAGTAGTAGTAGAAGTAGTAGTAGTTGTAGCAGTAGTTGTAGTAGTAGTAGTAGTAGTAGTAGTAGTAGTGGTAATAGTAGCAGCAGCTACTAGTTGTAGTAGTAGTAGTAGTAGTAGTAGTTGTTGTAGTAGTAGTATTAGTAGCAGCAGCTACCAGTAGTAGTAGTAGTAGTAGTAGTGGCTACTTGTAATAGTAGCAGTAGCAGCTGCTAGTAGAAGTATTATTATTAGTAGTAGTAGTAGCAGCTAGTAGTAGTAGTAGTAGTAGTTGTAGCAGTAGTAGTAGTAGTAGTAGTAGTAGAAGTAGTAGTAGTTGTAGCAGTAGTTGTAGTAGTAGTAGTAGTAGTAGTTGTAGTAGTAGTAGTGGTAATAGTAGCAGCAGCTACTAGTTGTAGTAGTAGTAGTAGTAGTAGTAGCAGCTACTAGTTGTAGTAGTAGTAGTAGTAGTAGTAGCAGCTACTACTAGTAGTAGTAGTAGTTGTAGTAGCAGTGGTAGTTGTAGTAGTAGTAGTAGTAGTAGTAGTAGTTGTAGTAGTAGTAGTAGTAGTAGTAGCAGTAGTAGCAGTTGTAGTAGTAGCAGCTACTACTAGTAGTAGTAGTAGTAGTTGTAGTAGTAGTAGCAGTGGTAGTTGTAGTAGTAGTTGTAGTAGTAGTTGTAGTAGTAGTAGCAGTGGTAGTTGTAGTAGTAGTAGTTGTAGTAGTAGTAGTAGTAGTAGTAGCAGTGGTAGTAGTAGTTGTAGCAGTAGTAGTGGTGGTAGTAGTAGTAGTTGTAGCAGTAGTAGCAGTTGTAGTAGTAGTAGCAGTGGTAGTTGTAGTAGTAGTAGTAGTAGTGGTGGTAGTAGTAGTAGTTGTAGCAGTAGTAGCAGTTGTAGTAGTAGTAGTAGTAGTTGTAGTAGTAGTAGCAGTGGTAGTTGTAGTTGTAGCAGTAGTAGTGGTGGTAGTAGTAGTAGTTGTAGCAGTAGTAGCAGTTGTAGTAGTAGTAGTAGTAGTAGTAGTTGTAGTAGGAGTAGCAGTAGTTGTAGTAGTAGTAGCAGTGGTAGTTGTAGTAGTAGTAGTAGTAGTAGTTGTTGTAGTAGTAGTAGTAGTAGTAGTAGTAGTAGTTGTAGCAGTAGTAGCAGTTGTAGTAGTAGTAGTAGTAGTAGTAGTTGTAGTAGGAGTAGCAGTAGTTGTAGCAGTAGTAGCAGTTGTAGCAGTAGTTGTAGTAGTAGTAGCAGTGGTAGTTGTAGTTGTAGTGGTAGTAGTAGTAGTAGTAGTAGTAGTAGTAGTAGTAGTAGCAGTGGTAGTTGTAGTTGTAGTAGTAGTAGTAGTAGTAGTAGTATTAGTAGTAGTAGTAGTAGTAGTGGCAGTGGTAGTTGTAGTAGTAGTAGAAGAAGAAGAACAGTATAAAATTAATCTAACTAGTTTAGTTGAAGTCTGGATAATAAGAGTGTTTGCCAAATGACCAAATATGTAATGCCCTCTCACTTTATCGTACCCTAACAATATTCCACAGTATCTGATAGGGCCAGTTTCCCGGACCCTGATTAAACCTATTTCTGGGCTGAAAAGCACTTTCAATGGAGATTGAGTGGAGAAACTGACCCATGTTGTCGGTAACGGCCTATTCATGCTAAGCAGTGGATCAGAAGGGATTCTGACATCAGAGAGTCTGTGAGCTGTTATTGTTTACCCATCTCCATAACATGCTGACTATTTGTACATCCTGTCTGTGGCCAGAGAGCCCTGCAAGATCTAGCCAGGCACAATCGAGAGATTTGTCTTCAGAGAACACTGGAACCGTATTAGGGCCTGGGTTCAAATACTATTTGAAATCATTCAAATACTTTGATCATTTGACCTAGCCTGCCTGAAGTTGGCAGGGTTTGCAGTTTTGGTTCTATTTTATTGGTGCCAATAAGCCAGGTAAACTCAGACAAGCACCAGTAAGGTATTTGAAATGATTTAGAATAGTATTTGAACCCAGGGCCAGCCACATCCGTTGGGGCTGGGTTAAACCCCTACCAAACCTACTCCCTGAGCTCAGCTGTCTCACTACAAGACACACGATCAACACACACTAACACACAGTTTTCTGGCTAAGTGTTCCATAGGGATGACACAAAGTTCACATTCTGACAAATACATCTTATAGGGCTCTAGTAGGGGAAATTGTAACAAACACACACTCAAAGACAGACAGCCATAAGTAATATGCTTTGTAATGTAAGTCTCCTCTTTGAAAGTATAATGGACTAACTATGCCCAGTTGTGTTGAGTTTACGATAAGACATTTGAGATGACTAAGAACCAATAAAGAAGGAAATACTTATTTGTTAACTCAAAACAGTGCACCACTTTTTCCCACCATTTACTTTCAGCTTTTCACTGTATCTTGAATACAGAGGGAGTGTTACAGTGTGGGTATAGGTGCATATGGCTGTGCCTTTTCTGTGTGTGTACAGATGTAGGATCTTCATTTGATCACTCTTTTGTTGCTGAGGATTTTCCTTCACAGCTGCAAGTTGTAGTGTATTTGAGTTTTAAAAAGGCTTTTAAAGTTTGTAATTCCCACTTTGACATTTCAGACTTCATTTGCCATAACAAAAAATGTATCTACCCCTACAAAAATGTCGATAAATTATAATCCACATCATAATTCACATTTCCTGTTGCTGCAGGATTATTTTCCTGCTGTAGCAAACTGGCTCAAATTAAGATCCTGTATGTGTGTGTGGTCATGCTATAGCCTGTCACGCTTTTCCTACATAGGAATCCTCAGGAATGGAAATGGACTCCATGGGTACGGTTGCCATGGTGCCTTATCCTTTAGCTACTGACTAGGCCACTGGGCTGGGTCTGCCTTGTTTCAATGTTTATCTATCAGTTCATCTGTTTGTTTACTTTCTTCTCTCATGTTTCCTGGCCTGTGGTCTTTGCTTTTTTGCTGCGGTCAGTTTGTGTGTGTTTGTTTGGTTTGGGGTTGGGGCTCCTTCCATCGTCGGCTGTGTCTCTGATGTTTCATCTGGCCAACTCAACTCAACTATACAGTGCCTGTGAACTGCATTTCTAACCCAGAGAGAATGAATGCCCTGGCATGCTCTACTGCACCGTTCTTCTCTGATATTGCTGCGTGTGATGACTGTTATATCATGTCATGTTATGTCATGTTATGGTATGTTATGGTAATGCATCACTGGTTTTAGTCACTGGTTTTAGTGAATGGGGCAACTGTGATGATGTTATGTTTGGTGAGCATTATGATGTTATAGTTTAAGCACAATAAGAAAACAATTGCTCGTATGCACCTAGTCCTATTAGCTTGCTATAGAATAGTCGTGTGGGACAAATTGCATTGGCTCAAGGCTGTGTTTAAGGCACATGATGATGTCATGCAGAGGTCCATTGGCACTCCACAGGCCAGACCTACTGGTGCTGCTGGAAGTAACTCATTGATTTCACTGACCTCACTGACTTAATCCTTACACATCTGTTAGGCTTATACACTGATGAAGACAGCTTGTCTGTCGAAACGTTGGATATTAGATTATTCAATTATTGCATCTGAGCTCCTAGAGTGTGCGGCTCTCCTTTTATTTTTCAAAGAACCATGAACATACAGTGATCTACTGCGAAACGAGTATCATGTACAATATCTGGTACCCCAGGAATGGAAAAAATAATGGAAGAAGTTGTCTTTTGAAAGGAAAACCGTCTGGATCATTTCCAATGAGATCACACTGTAGTGAGGTGCGTTCTGGCGGCAGGAGAGCGAAAACTGATTTACAACGGTGTCGTTTAATATCCATAAACCACCGTCAACAGAACAATACAATAAATGGGTCAAACAAAACCCGGTAAATACCAGCATACCGTGCATAAGCACTACAAGAAACAATTACCGACAAGGACATGGGGGGGAACAGAGGGTTAAATACACAACATGTAATTGATGGAATTGGAACCAGGTGTGATGGAAGACAAGACAAAACCAATGGAAAATGAAAAGTGGATCAGCGATGGCTAGAAGGTCGATGACTTCGACCACCGAACGCCGCCCGTACAAGGAGACGGACCAACTTTGGCGGAAGTTGTGACACACACTCATTTCCAATGAGATCACACTCATTTCCAGTGAGATCACACTCATTTCCAATGAGATCACACTAATTTCCAGTGAGATCACACCCATTTCCAGTGAGATCACACTCATTTCCAATGAGATCACATTCATTTCCAGTGAGATCACACTCATTTCCAATGAGATCACATTCATTTCCAGTGAGATCACACTCCTTTGCGGCGCTATTACATGATTATTACATGGCAATTACACAGGTTTGCTCCTATGTAGCAAAATGTAACACCCATTTAGATTGGATTCAATGGTATATGTATCTAGTCTGCGATGTTCATGCCTTAACTTGCTGTTTGTTTGCCTTGTTTTCTAGATGAGATGTTGTGGCAAACCACCCTGCCCCCCACCCTGCCCCCTACCACCACCACCCCAGACCCCCCCACCCCTGAACCAGAGAGCAGGCCCTTCAACAACAGCCCTTCCAATGAGTTCGACCTCACCGGGAAGAAACGTTTCACAGGTAGGCTACGGTACTATGGAGAAAAGTCACGTAATAGCCGCTGGTCATGTGTATTTATTTGAATGATAGGTATGATGTGCAATGAATAGATTGTTTTTTAAGGTTCAAATGTGAAATTCTTGAAAAAAAAAATTTAGTTTTAAGGTTAGGGAAAAGTGCAGTGAATAGTGTCACTTTCTAGAATGTCAATATAAATTAATGTATTTATGGTTGTTTGTATTTTTGTCTTTTAGTCATTATATGTGTTATTATTTTTACCGTCGAGGACCACTTTGGAAACAAGCGTTTTAATCAATTACTTTTAAGTTATATCATCTGGGTCCACATTGTACATTTTGTTGTATATGTCTGTTACCCCAAAAAGGAGCCACTTACAGTAGCGAGTGCATACATTTTTGTACTGGACCCCGTAGGAATTGAACCCTAAACACGATGATCACACAGAACCTGAAGAAACGTTTTTTAGAAATGTTTGCAAATGTATTAAAAATTAAAAACAGAAATACCTTATTTACATAAGTATTCAGACCCTTTGCTATGAGACTCGAAATTGAGCTCAGGTGCATCCTGTTTCCATTGATCATCCTTGAGATGTATCTACAATTTCATTGGAGTCCACCTGTGGTAAATTCAATTGATTTGAAAATATTTGGAAAGGCAAACACCGGTCTATATAAAGGTCCCACAGTTGACAGTACATGTCAGAGCAAAAACCAAGCAATGAGATTGAAGGAATTGTCCATAGAGCTCAGAGACAGGATTGTGTCGAGGCACAGATCTGGGGAAGGGTACCAAAAAATGTCTGCAGCATTGAAGGTCTCCAAGAACACAGTGGCCTCCATGATTCTTAAATGGAATAAGTTTGGAACCACCGAGACTCTTCCTAGAGCTGGCCGCCTGGCCAAACTGAGCAATCAGGGGAGAAAGGTCTTTGTCAGGGAGGTGCCCACAAACCCGATGGTGACAGAGCTCCAGACTTCCTCTGTGGAGAAGGACAACCATAACTGCCGCACTCCACCAATCAGGCCTTTATGGTAGAGTGGCCAGACGGAAGCCATTCCTCAGTAAAAGGCACATGATAGCCTGCTTGGAGTTTGCCAAAAGTTTGCCAAACGGCACCTAAATGAAACCAAGATTGAACTCTTTGGCCTGAATGCCTAGCGTCAAGTCTGGAGGAAACCTGGCACCATCCCTAAGGTGAAGTATGGTGGTGGCACCATCATGCTGTGGGGATGTTTTTCAGCAGCAGGGACTGGGTGACTAGTCAGGATCGGATCGAGGGAGAGATGAACAGCGCAAAGTACAGAGAGATCCTTGATGAGCCACTGCAGCCCCTCATGATGATTTCAGTTTTTTTTGTGACCCCACCCTCATAAAAGTTGCCCATCCCTGGTGTACATAATACATGAGACTGGGTCTGTGTATGAAGTGTCATTATGACAGATCAGTGATTTGGAGACAATGGAGTCAGTTGAGAAAGTTGTTTCCAGAACAAATGGTCATACTTTGTACTTCTCAATCCCAATGCTATTGGGTCTTGACAGTCCAGGGTCTTGACAGGCCATGGTCTTGACAGTCTAGGATCTTGACAGGCCAGGGTCTTGACAGGCCAGGGTCTTGACAGTCTAGGATCTTGACAGGCCAGGGTCTTGACAGGCCATGGTCTTGACAGTCTAGGATCTTGACAGGCCAGGGTCTTGACAGGCCAGGGTCTTGACAGTCTAGGATCTTGACAGGCCAGGGTCTTGACAGGCCAGGGTCTTGACAGTCTAGGATCTTGGCAGGCCAGGGTCTTGACAGTCTAGGTTCTTGACAGGCCAGGGTCTTGACAATCCAGGGTCTTGACAGGCCAGGGTCTTGACAGTCTAGGATCTTGACAGGCCAGGGTCTTGACAGACCAGGGTCAGGGACTTGACAGGCCAGTGTCTTGACAGGCCAGGGTCTTGACAATCCAGGGTCTTGACAGGCCAGGGTCTTGACAGTCTAGGATCTTGACAGGCCAGGGTCTTGACAGGCCAGGGTCTTGACAGACCAGGGTCTTGACAGTCTAGGATCTTGGCAGGCCAGGGTCTTGACAGTCTAGGATCTTGACAGGCCAGGGTCTTGACAATCCAGGGTCTTGACAGGTCAGGGTCTTGACAGTCTAGGATCTTGACAAGCCAGGGTCTTGACAGACCAGGGTCTTGACAGGCCAGGGTCAGGGACTTGACAGGCCAGGGTCTTGACAGGCCAGGGTCCACATGACATCGGTCTGAGTGGATTTCCCTGACAGAACTTGGATCATGTGACATGGTGACCAAGGACTAGGGATGCACATGAGAACGGACGTAAAAACTCTATCTTTAACCAAAGATTTTTTTTAATGTGAAGACATTGGACATTTTCTTTTCGGTGCATAACAAAAAATAAACAAAGGCCAGCAATACACAGTTCCTCTCCCTAAATTCCCTTTCCCCTCCCTGTCTGCATGCATTCTGACTCCTCACTCACTCTACACGCTTGCTGAGTTCACACACAAGCTCCCGTTAGGCCTACAGAAATAAATGCCTATAAAAACAGTGGGACGGTGGGCATATAGAATGCCTCTAACTAATGGGATACACAAGCTACATTCCTTGCCAATGACAAAAGTTTTAGCACAAATTCAAAATGGACTGATTGATTGAAGTAGGGAAATATGTGTTTCAACAATGAGCTGCAGTTTTGGAATAATTGCATCTTGTCTATTTTTCGCTTAGACAACTTTGTGAACTACTAGTGCCATTTAGAATTGTTTAGCTTATGTCAGGGATGCGCCCACAGCCCCACAATAATTTTGGTGGGCAGATCAGGTGGGGTCTCAACCAATGTTCCTCTAATTTTCTTCGGCACTGAGCAAATTTCAGGTCTGCTGAGCGCAAACATGAACATTGTGAAAATTCTGTGCAACTTCCAGCGCGCGTTTACTGTGAACCCTGAGGCTGTAACAGCTTTAGTTTACATTTTTAACAGTGGCCAAGTAGGCAACTGTGGCTATTTGATCATAATGTAGGCTTACATTATGCTTCACATATAATTTTAACATTCTCTCATTCATCCTACAGTAGCAGCCAATATATCCTACCATTTCTAACTATCCGTATGCCAGTTATGATTATTTGTATATGAGCATTTTTGAGGAAAAGTGTCATTTAAAAAAAAAATCATGTTTTCGATTGTCAAAATTATTGTCACATGGTTAATCATAAAAATCTGATTGGTGGTTTAAGAAATCAGGCCAATCAGGCCAATGCAACAGCAGGCCTATAACTTGAATCACAAACTAAGTCAAATACATACGCCTAAAGCCGACAAATAAAAACAGTAGAAAATATCCAGATGAAAATTCAGGTTCCTTCAATCGCTCTACTCCGCCTGTCTGCCTCCCTTTCTATTTGTCTGTTTTGGGTCATTGTGTCATTGTCCTGTTGAAAAACAAATGATAGCACAAACCAGATGGGATGGCGTATCGCTGCAGAATGCTGTGGTAGCCGTGCTGGTTAAGTGTGCCTTGCATTCCAAATTAATCACTGACAGTGTCACCAGCAAAGCACCCCCCCACCATCACACCTCCTCCATGTTTCACTGTGGCAACCACACATGTGGAGATCATCCGTTCACCTATTCTGCGTCTCACAAAGACATGGCTGTTGTAACCAAAAATCTCAAATTTGGACTCATCAGACCAAAGGACAGATTTTCACTGGTCTAATGTCCATTGCTCGTATTTCTTGGCCCTAGCCAGTCTATTCTTCATATTGGTGTCCTTTAGTAGTGGTTTCTTTGCAGCAATTCGACCATGAAGGCCTGATTCACACAGTCTCGTCTGAACAGTTGATGTTGAGATGTGTCTGTTACTTGAACTCTGTGAAGCATTTACTTGAGCTGCAATCTGAGGTGCAGTTAACTCTAATAAATGTATCAAATCAAATATATTTATATAGCCGTTCTTACATCAGCTGATATCTCAAAGTGCTGTACAGAAACCCAGCCTAAAAGCCTAAACAGCAAGCAATGCAGGTGTAGAAGCACTGTATCCTCTACAGCAGAGGTAACTCTGTGTCTTCCTTTCCTGTGGTGGTCCTCATGAGAGCCAGTTTCATCATAGTGCTTGATGGTTTTTGTGACTGCACTTGAAGAAACTTTCAAAGTTCTTGAAATGTTCCGTATTGACTGACCTTCATGTCTTAAAGTAATGATGGACTGTTGTTTCTCTTTGCTTATTTGAGCTGTTCTTGCCATAATATGGACTTGGTCTTTTACCAAATAGGACTATCTTCTGTACACCAGCCCTACCTTGTCACAACACAACTGATTTACTCAAACGCCTTTAAAAAGGAAAGAAATTCCACAAATTAATTTTTAACATGGCACACCTGGTAATTGAAATACATTCCAGGTGACTACCTCATGAAGCTGGTTGAGAGAATGCCAAGAGTGTGCAAAGCTGTCATCAAGGCTAGGGATGGCTACTTTGAAGAATCTCAAATATAACATATATTTTGATTTGTTTAACACTTTTTTGGTTACTACATGATTCCATGTGTGTTATTTCATAGTTTTGATGTCTCCACTATTATTCTACAACGTGGAAAATTCAACAACAAAAAAATGAAGAAAAAGCCTTGAATGAGTAGGTGTATCCAAACTTTTGACTGGTACTGTATGTAATGGGGAATTAATAATAAATAAACAATCAAAGGGCAAACAATCGGCACAATGAAACAATGAATGTGCAAGAATTGGCAGGAGACAGCGGAGCACATTCTGGAGAGCTGAGTGCATGCATTCTGGAGATCTGAGTGCATGCATTCTGGAGAGAGAAGCCCATATCTTCGCCACCCACCCTTCCCCTTCTTCTTGTCTCAACATTTTAAATTATACTCAAGACACATTATCTTGTCACAAACTGGCTCGTAGCCCGTAACAAAAAGGGAGACAACGCAGAGATCAAGGAACAACAAAAATATATTTATTAACTAAAGTAAACTATATGCAATTAACAATGGTGTGTGTAGTCAGTAATCAGTAGTGTAAGTGAGTGGTTGCGTGTATCGATGGTGATAATGAGAGGTGTCAAAACAAATAATCCACAAAATGCCACAACCAAAAATAACAGTGAGTCTGCGTGGAGAGAGTCTCCTCAATGAATGGAGGGAATGGAGTATTTATCCCCAGACACACCCGAGCCCAGGTGTGTCCCAATTTGCTTACGACCCTCCCGGCTCCGCCCACCGACATCCTATTAAAGAAAACAAGAGCAAAGAGAAAGAATTCCCCTAGCATAAAACCGGGAATCACCAAGGACCCCGGGAACACCACACCAACCAAACATAATACCACCCTTGTTAACACAACCCCACCGCGATGCACAAATTGCTGGCTCCCCAAATAGGTGCAAGCTTAGGTCTGCAAATTATGCCCATAGAAACGCATTGGGCTTATTCAGGACAGTGGGAGTGAGTCCTCTCGCTTCGCCTCTTCTTCTCTGCTGAAACTAGCGAGCCAAACAGCGCCCCTCTGTTTTACTATATGTAGCCCATGTATCTGATTTTGTCTGGTCAGAAAAAGTATGACATGCCATACTCCTTTTGTCCAGACAGCATCAGACGCATGGTCTACACATAAGGAGACAGAGGGGCGCTGTTCCTGCTGCTCGGATGCTTTATCTGAGATTGAGGCATCTTTCTGTCGGCGTGCATCTCTGTCAAATATTGCATGAAATGAGTTATACAATTGCTAAATGTCTATGCCTCATGGCAAAGAGTAGCCTCGAACGAACCGAGGCTAGGCAAATTAACTGTAAAACAGTTAAACATAGACAGGTTCCACACTCAAAATATGAAAAAACATTCAATCAAATCAAATGTTATTGGTCACATAAACATGGTTAGCAGATGTTAATGCGAGTGTAGCGAAATGCTTGTGCTTCTAGTTCCGACCATGCAGTAATATCTAACAAGTAATCTAACAATTTCACAACAACTATCTTTTACACACAAGTGTAAATGAATGAATAAGAACATGTACATATAAATACTTAAGATTTCCTGGGATAACAGTGTAAGAAATAATACATAAGAAAACAAAAAAACACTGCATAGTTTCCTAAGAACTCGAAGCGAGGCGGCCATCTCTGTCAGCGCCGGAACCCAAATACAAAGAGCATATTTTCATCATAATAATTAAGCCTAGGCCTACTCAGACAGAACAGGACTGGTTCTTTTCTAGGTTTCTTCCAAGGTTCCAGCCTTTCTAGGGAGTTTTTCCTAGCCACCATGCTTCTACATCTGCATTGCTTGCTGTTTGGGATTTTAGGCTGGGTTTCTGTACAGCACTTTGTGACATTGGCTGATGTAAAAAAGGCTTTATAAATACATTTGATTGATTGAATGATACTCACCAAACAGAAGTTGTGGTCTTAGTTCATCACCATGCAGTGTTCAATGTAAAATTAATAACGTGCCAAAATAAGCCTGTTTCAAATGATCACTCCTTGAGAATAACTGTGATGTGAGATGCGCATCACTTCGCACTGTAATAAGAGCATTTTGTCTGTTAAATTAACAGAACAAGGATATGCCATTGCACAACCATACAAGCAGACACCACTGCTGAGGTTACTACCTTTTTGAAGATTGTGTCCCACGATAAAATATAATCAGATGATATTACGATTTCAATAAATGGATCTTAAATGGCATATGAATATAAACTCATCAAAAAGGAAACTGAGGGCATGCAGACCTGTTGTAAGACAGGTAGGTCCTCACCAGACATCACCGGCAACAACATCACCTATGGGCACAAACCCACCGTCGCTGGACCAGACAGGACTGGCAAAAAGTGCTCTTCACTGACGAGTCAAGGTTTTGTCTCACCAGGGGTGATGGTCGGAATCGTGTTTATTGTCGAAGGAATGAGCGTTACACCGAGGCCTGTACTCTGGAGCGGGATCGATTTGGAGGTGGAGGGTCCGTCATGGTCTGGGGCGGTGTGTCACAGCATCATCGGACTGAGCTTGTTGTCATTGCAGGCAATCTCAACACTGTGCGTTAAAGGGAAGACATCCTCCTCCCTCATGTGGTACCCTTCCTGCAGGCTCATCCTGACATGACCCTCCAGCATGACAATGCCACCAGCCATACTGCTCGTTCTGTGTGTGATTTCCTGCAAGACAGGAATGTCAGTGTTCTGTCATGGCCAGCGAAGAGCCCGGATCTCAATCCCATTGAGCATGTCTGGGACCTGTTGGATTGGAGGGTGAGAGCTAGGGCCATTCCCCCCAGAAATGTCCGGGAATTTGCAGGTGCGTTGGTGGAAAAGTGGGGTAATAACTCACAGTAAGAACTTAGAACATGTTAGAACATGTTCTTTCCATTGCAGGCCTTGCCTTTCTGTTCTAAAAACATATATACATTGAACAAAAATATAAATACAAAATAGAAAGTGTTGGTCCCATGTTTCATGAACTGAAAGATCCCAGAAATGTTCCATATTCACAAAAAGCTTATTTCTCACAAATACATTTTGTGCACAAATTTGTTTACGTCCCTGTTAGTGAGCATTTCTCCTTTGTGAAGATAATCCATCCACCAGACAGGTGTGGCATTTAAAGAAGCTGATTAAACACCATGATCATTACACGGGTGCACCTTCTGCTGGGGACAATAAAAGACCACTCTAAGATGTGCAGTTTTGTCACACAAAACAATACCACAGATGTCTCAAGTTTTGAGGGAGCATGACACTGGTATGCTGACTGCAGGGATGTCCACCAGAGCTGTTGCCAGATAATTGAGTGTTTATATCTCTACCATAAGCCACCTCCAAAGTTGGAGAATTTAGTAGTATGTTCAACTGGCCTCACATTGCAGACCATGGATCGCCACATCCGGCTTCTTCACCTGATGAAACTGAGTATTTCTGTCTGTAATAAAGCTCTTTTGTGGGGGAAAACTCAGTCTGATTGGCTGGCCTGGCTCTCAAATGGGTGGGCCTATGCCATCCCAAGCCCACCCATCGCTAATTAATTAATTAAAATTAACTGATTTCCTTATATGAACTGTAACTCAGTAAAATCGTTGAAATTATTGCACGTTGTGTTTATATTTTTGTTCAGTATATTTTCCATTCCGAATACTCTATTACTCAAAAAAATAAACATGCAAGTACTTGAACAGTCAACAAATGTCAAATACCCATTCCTACATTCTTAGAAGAAAGGGTTCCAAAAGGTTTCTTCGGCTGTCCCTCTGTGGAAAGGGTCCTACATGGATCCCAAAATGGTTCTACCTGAAACCAAAAAGGGTTCTTCAAGGGTTATCCTATGGAGACATCCGAAGAACCATTTTAGGTTCTAGATAGCACCTATTTTTTCTAAGATTGTACTGAGGACACAGAAAGCTGTGATGTCAGCTGAGGCCAGTGAGTGTTCTGAAGCGTCCCGCTGTCTAATGTGCTTACTTTGATCTCCCCCTGTCTCCTCCATCCACTCCTCTGGCTGGAAAAACATGTTGAAAACCCCCCACAAAACGTGAATATAAACAACACCTCTAATCCCCCCCATCACCCTCTCTCTCCTCTTGTCTCTAATAAAGGAGCCTCTTGGTGATTTTGGGCTCATAATGATGATGCGTACATTCCTGCTGAGTCACCAGAGAGCGCCACTCACTCATCTCCCATGTGACTGTGTAGATGTGGCATGGTTGGACAGTACCCTAACCAACAGGTCCCAGTAACAGCAGTGTTAGCTGGTATTGTTCACTATGAGGACCTCAGTTTGGAATGTGTCTGGGTCATTGGAATGCCTTGGAAGCAGGGTTACGAGTTAGACAGTACCACCAATTGGAAATTAATTGCTTCCAATTGTTTGGTTGGTGCATGATGCTTGCAACACCATAGCCATGTACACTGAATATGCTGTAGGCCTATGTGTTGACAGCTTTGGGGAAAAGTCTGCTAATTGACCATATTATTACAATGTTATTACAAGCTTGATGCTCCACCATCATTTGCCCCTGATCCAGGTCTTCTAATCCAGTTAAACAGTTTCTGTGACGAACCAGTGAGCCAAGGCCGGCGGCCGCACAGCGAACACATCTGAAGCTCATTACATCCATGAAAGAATCCTAGAACAGAATGAAATAGAATAAAAATAGCAGTGAAATAATGAAATAATATGAAACCCGCTGATATCAGCAGTGAGAGGAGAGGTCTCTGTTGGCCTGACACAGAGACATCCTCTCTCATATTTATTAGTTTAATATTTCAGATCCAACACCACAGCCAGCTTCCTGACACGTCCACGATTCTTCTATATAGGGTTCTCTCTCTCTCTGTCTGTCTGTCTGTCTGTCTGTCTGTCTGTCTGTCTGTCTGTCTGTCTGTCTGTCTGTCTGTCTGTCTGTCTGTCTGTCTGTCTGTCTGTCTGTCTGTCTGTCTGTCTGTCTGTCTCTGATGTGATAGCTGCTGCTCATGTAGATCTGTTTATCACAGGGTTGGTCAAGCCTCCCAAAGACAGCAGAAAAATGCAGGATAGGAAACTGTACAATTGACCCATCATGTCAACTGTACTGGCGCCAGCCAAAGGGCCTTGGGTTCCTCTGCATAGACAGACACGTGGTCAAGCAGGGTGTTATCTGAAGACTCATACAGAGCTTATTATGTATGTCAATGGAGTGTTACAAAAGGGAATACAATTATAAGCACTACATCACGTTTTAGGGAAGACTCAGATGCAGACAGTGTCGAAGTAACAAAAGTTTATTACTAGAATGGGGGCAGTCAAAACGACAGATCAAGGGCAGGCAGAGGTTAGTAATCAAGATCAGAGTCCAAAAGGTCCAGAACGGCCAATAATCCTGTGTTTTTTTTAATAATTCACCAGGTAGGCTAGTTGAGAACAAATTCCCATTTACAACTGAAACCTGGCCAAGATAAAGCCAAACAGTGAGACACAGACAACAACACTGAGTTACACATGGAATAAACAAACATACAGTCAATAACACAATAGAGAAAAAAAGTCTATATACAGTGTGTGCAAATAAGGTAAGATAAGAGAGGTAAAGGCAATAAATAGGTCATAGTGGTGAAATAATGACAATTTAGCAGTTAAACACTGGAGTGATTGATGTGCAGAAGATGAATGTGCAAGTAGAGAAACTGGGGTGCAAAGGAGCAACAAAATAAATAACAATGTGGGGATGAGGTAGTTGGATGGGATATTTACAGATGGACTATGTACAGGTGCAGTGATCTGTGAGCTGCTCTGACAGCTGGAGCTTAAAGTTAGTGAGGGAGATATAAGTCTCCAGCTTCAGTGATTTTTGCAATTTGTTCCAGTCATTGGCAGCAGATAACTGGAAGGAAAGGCGGCCAAAGTAGGAATTGGCTTTGGGGGTGACCAGTGAAATATACCTTCTGGAGCGTGTGCTACGGGTGGGTGCTGCTATGGTGACCAGTGAGCTGAGATAAGGCAGGGCTTTACCTAGAAAAGACTTATAGATGACCTGGAGCCAGTGGGTTTGGCAACGAATATGAAGCGAGGGCCAGCCAACCAGAGCATACAGGTCGCAGTGGTGGGTAATATATGGGGCTTTGGTGACAAAATGGATGGCACTGTGATAGACTGCATCCAATTTGTTAAGTAGAGTGTTGGAGGCTATTTTGTAAATGACATTGCCGAAGTCAAGGATCGGCAGGACAGTCAGTTTTACGAGGGTATGTTTTGCAGCATGAGTGAAGGAGGCTTTGTTGGCCCTTCTTTGCTTTAGTGTCCAAAGAAGGGCCAGAAGAAGAACAGAATGGTGTTGTCTGCGTAGAGATGGATCAGAGAATCACCAGTAGCAAGAGCAACATCATTGATGCATACAGAGAAGAGTCGGCCCGAGAATTGAACCCTGTGGCACCCCCATAGAGACTGCCAGAGGTACGGACAACAGGCCCTCCAATTTGACACACTGAACTCTATCTGAGAATTAGTTTGTGAACCAGGCGAGGCAGTCATTTGAGAAACCAAGGCTGTTGAGTCTGCTGATAAGAATGTGGTAATTGAGTTGAAAGCCTTGGCCAGGTCGATGAATACAGCTGCACTGTATTGTCTCTTATCGATGGCGGTTATGATATCATTTAGGACCTTGAGCATGGCTGAGGTGCACCCATGACCAACGGGATTTGAAATGGTCGGTGACCTGTTTGCTAACTTGGCTTTTGAAGACCTTAGAAAGGCAGGCTAGGATAGATATAGGTCTATAGCAGTTTGGGTCTAGAGTGTCTCCCCATTTGAAGAGGGGGATGACTGCGGCAGCTTTCCAATCTTTGGGGATCTCAGACCATACGAAAGCGAGGTTGAACAGGCTAGTAATAGGGGTTGCAACAGTTTCGGCTGATAATTTTTAGAAAGAGAGGGTCCAGATTGTCTAGCCCTGCTGATTTGCAGGGGTCCAGATTTTGCAGCTCTTTCAGAACATCAACTATCAGAATTTGGGTGAAGGAAAAGTGGGGGAGGCTTGTGCAAGTTGCTGTGGGAGGTGCAGGGCTATTGACCAGGGTAGGGGTGGCCAGGCTGATTGAAATTCTCAATTTTTGTGAATTTATCGGTGGTGACAGTGTTTCTTAGCCTCAGTGCAGTGGGCAGCTGGGAGGAGGTGCTCTTATTCTCCATGGACTTTACAGTGTCCCAGAAGGAGGTGCTCTTATTCTCCATGGACTTTACAGTGTCCCAGAAGAAGGTGCTCTTATTCTCCATGGACTTTACAGTGTCCCAGAAGGAGGTGCTCTTATTCTCCATGGACTTTACAGTGTCCCAGAAGGAGGTGCTCTTATTCTCCATGGACTTTACAGTGTCCCAGAAGGAGGTGCTCTTATTCTCCATGGACTTTACAGTGTCCCAGAAGAAGGTGCTCTTATTCTCCATGGACTTTACAGTGTCCCAGAAGGAGGTGCTCTTATTCTCCATGGACTTTACAGTGTCCCAGAAGGAGGTGCTCTTATTCTCCATGGACTTTACAGTGTCCCAGAAGGAGGTGCTCTTATTCTCCATGGACTTTACAGTGTCCCAGAAGGAGGTGCTCTTATTCTCCATGGACTTTACAGTGTCCCAGAAGGAGGTGCTCTTATTCTCCATGGACTTTACAGTGTCCCAGAAGGAGGTGCTCTTATTCTCCATGGACTTTACAGTGTCCCAGAAGGAGGTGCTCTTATTCTCCATGGACTTTACAGTGTCCCAGAAGGAGGTGCTCTTATTCTCCATGGACTTTACAGTGTCCCAGAAGAAGGTGCTCTTATTCTCCATGGACTTTACAGTGTCCCAGAAGGAGGTGCTCTTATTCTCCATGGACTTTACAGTGTCCCAGAAGGAGGTGCTCTTATTCTCCATGGACTTTACCGTGTCCCAGAAGGAGGTGCTCTTATTCTCCATGGACTTTACAGTGTCCCAGAAGGAGGTGCTCTTATTCTCCATGGACTTTACAGTGTCCCAGAAGGAGGTGCTCTTATTCTCCATGGACTTTACAGTGTCCCAGAACGTTTTGGAGTTTGTGCTGTAGGATGCCAATTTCTGTTTGAAAAAGCTAGCCTTTGCTTTCCTAAACGCCTGTGTATATTGGTTCCTAACTTCCTTGAAAAGTTGCACAATAATAGGTATTGTAGCCCAAGGAGTGGCTGATGGACCTCTTCAGCTAGCTGGGAGATGAGCCTAGCATAGGCTAGCTCCAGGCTAATTGGTGCTTGCTTCGGGACAGAGACGTTAGCCAGGAGAAGCCAATCGGATGGCAGCTAGCAAGCTGTGATGATCCAAGTAAAGAGGTTCAGAGCTTGCAGTAGGAATCCGGTGATATGGAGAAAAAATATATAATAAGATACATATAAATATATATACACTGGATACGACAAGACAATGACAAAAGATCCCTGTCTGCTACGCCATCTTGAGAAAAAAAAAGTGTGATGTGACAAGGTACAGAACGACAGGCAGGCTCAGGGTCAGGGCAGGCAGAATGGTCAAACCTGGGAAAGCTAGAAAACAGGAACTAGAATCCGGCAGGAGCAAGGAGGATAGACATGTTCAGATAAAAGAATAAGATACCATGTGGAAACAGACACTTGTATACATATAGAAGAGAACATACAAGGACAGACACATCAGTGTATGTGAAGACTGTATAGATCAGAGCCATATATGTCCAGATGTGTGTCTGTAAGGACATTATTAGATGAAGTTGAAATGAGTACAACTCTATTGACTTCTAAAAAGTGTCTGAAAAAAGGAGACGAGAAGCCGGTGAGGACAGTGACACGTGTGGCCCTATTGGCTTGTGCCTCTGGCTGTGTCTGTGCCAAGTCATGTGGTGAGGAGTCCAGCCAAATGTCCATTCCCATCGGCAGCCCAATCAGGCTGGGAATTCTGGGAGTTCTGCAAGTGTTCACAGCTGTGTATGGATCCATCTGGCACTAGCTCCCACTGACACAGAGAACGAGGGAAATACAGACAGACACAGACAGAGAATCACCCAAAGAGGAGGAAAGAAGGGACTGGAGGTCTCACACGACCCGTTATACTACTCAAAAACACCCAGTCTTACTTCTCCTGAACTCCTGACTAACAGAGAGACTCTCATGGACTGGCTTCTAAACACAATAGATTGTTGCCAAATATTGTCATATGAGACTTTATTGTCCACCAGCAGATGTTACAACATTGCCTTCTTGTATCAACAAAATTGTTTTAGTGTTCGGTAAAGATGTAGTCCAACGAAAACCGGTGCTCTCCCAAAGGGTTTCTTGATTGGAGCGTAAAACCAGCAACAATGTAACATAATTGATCAACCATCTTCCTGCTTTCCCATCCCATCCCCCCTCCACTCCCATCCCTCCCTGCCATCCCCCTCCACTCCCATCCCTCCCTGCTTCCCCCTCCACTCCCATCCCTCCCTGCCATCCCCTCCACTCCCATCCCTCCCTGCCATCCCCCTCCACTCCCATCCCTCCCTGCCATCCACCCTCCACTCCCATCCCTCCCTGCCATCCCCCTCCACTCCCATCCCTCCCTGCCATCCCCTTCACTCCCATCCCTCCCTGCCATCCCCCTCCACTCCCATCCCTCCACTCCCATCCCTCCCTGCCATCCACCCTCCACTCCCATCCCTCCCTGCCATCCCCCTCCACTCCCATCCCATCCCTCCCTGCCATCCACCCTCCACTCCCATCCCTCCCTGCCATCCCCTCCACTCCCATCCCTGCCAACCCCCCTCCATTGCCATCCCATCCCTCCCTGCCATCCACCCTCCACTCCCATCCCTCCCTGCCATCCCCTCCACTCCCATCCCTGCCAACCCCCTCCACTCCCATCCCATCCCTCCCTGCCATCCCCCTCCACTCCCATCCCTCCACTCCCATCCCTCCCTGCCATCCACCCTCCACTCCCATCCCTCCCTGCCATCCCCTCCACTCCCATCCCATCCCTCCCTGCCATCCACCCTCCACTCCCATCCCTCCCTGCCATCCCCCTCCACTCCCATCCCTGCCAACCCCCCCTCCATTGCCATCCCTCACTACAGCTCCGTACGTGAACTTCATCCAGAAGGATCCGGGTGCTCCGTGCTCGCTGACGGAGGCTCTGGAATACCTCCAGGTGGACGTCTTGGAGAACCTGTTCAAGAAAGACAGCCTGGCCTCCAATCAGAAACAGCCGCCCAAGAACAAGCCCCACAACATCACCGTGGTCGCCATGGAAGGCTGTCACTCGTTTGTCATCCTGGACTGGGCCATCCCCCTGAAGGACGACATGGTGTCAGGTGAGTGGACTGGACTGGGCCATCCCACTAAAGGACGACATGGTGTCAGGTGAGTGGACTGGACTGGGCCATCCCCCTGAAGGACGACATGGTGTCAGGTGAGTGGACTGGACTGGGCCATCCCACTAAAGGACGACATGGTGTCAGGTGAGTGGACTGGACTGGGCCATCCCACTAAAGGACGACATGGTGTCAGGGGAGTGGACTGGACTGGGCCATCCCCCTGAAGGACGACATGGTGTCAGGGGAGTGGACTGGACTGGGCCATCCCACTAAAGGACGACATGGTGTCAGGGGAGTGGACTGGACTGGGCCATCCCCCTGAAGGACGACATGGTGTCAGGGGAGTGGACTGGACTGGGCCATCCCACTAAAGGACGACATGGTGTCAGGGGAGTGGACTGGACTGGGTCATCCCACTAAAGGACGGTATGGTGTCAGGGGAGTGGACTGGACTGGGCCATCCCACTAAAGGACGGTATGGTGTCAGGGGAGTGGACTGGGCCATTCCACTAAAGGACGACATGGTGTCAGGTGAGTGGACTGGACTGGGCCTTCCCCCTGAAGGACGACATGGTGTCAGGTGAGTGGACTGGACTGGGCCATCCCCCTGAAGGACGACATGGTGTCAGGGGAGTGGACTGGGCCATCCCACTAAAGGACGACATGGTGTCGGGTGAGTGGACTGGACTGGGCCATCCCACTAATGGACGGTATGGTGTCAGGGGAGTGGACCACAATGTCACGCAGGGTGACTAGCAGCTTGCTAGTCCTGTAAATACAATGTAAGTGTCAAGAGTATTCTGTCAGTGCTTCAGGCAGTTAGTGTGCACTTAGTCTGACTTCAACTTTTCTTTCCTGACCAATTTGTTGTGCTTCTCAAAGGATCATAGCTGGTCAGCAGAAATAATCTAACTGGTTGTTGATGTACTAGTGAGCTGCTGGTTAGATTTTAGGGACTCGCCCGACCCCGATGTCTTAGACATCACAGAGTTTTGATTACTGTAAAGGAGGCTGTACTTGACCCCCCTCCACACCCCTATCACTTCCTTTCCGATCTCGCTCTTTCTCTCTCATGTGGTTTTCCAGATGTGTTGCAAATTGTGTTACTTATCCCCTCTCCTCTTCATCTGTCTCTCATTCACATTGTTTAGTATAATCACTGGGCTATTTGTTATCATATACTACAGTTCCTGTCTTCTCTCAGTTATCAGGAAAATTATCAGAGGAAAGAAAGAGAGGGAGAGAGATAGCTGGGGTGAGAGAAAATTAAAGGAGGAGAGGAGGAGAAGAAGTGAGTGACAGGCTGCAATAGTGGGAGAGAAAGAGGGAACAACATAATCTTGAGCCAGCTGTGTTGTCCTTGCTTCAGCAGAAATATTAGGTCCTAAAACATTCAATAGGAACACATCGTGGCTTGATGTGGCGGGAAGCGGTGGGCCTGGCACTCGTAGAGTTTCCACTGGCTGAGTGGCATGATCTGAACATTCCATGACCTCCCGACTCACACACTGGCCTGGGGCTTTATGTCAGATTACCCTCCTGTGTGTGTGAGAGAGCAAAAAGAAGAGGTGAGAAACAGAGAGGCTCGGAATGGGTAGTGGTTGGCAGATCCACAATGTGACTTACGGAGGCTCATTCTCTAGTTTAAAACCACTGATACCTTTCAAATTAGTTGTGATTGTTGTCCTGGCTCCAATCACTCTCCTCTAAAATGAAAATCTTTCCTCTGAAACCTCAGACCACACTAACAAGATGGCCACCTCTTTCTTAAACTTCAAAATGGATCTGTCTCTCTTCTGTAATTTCTCGTGACTTTTGCCCCCTGACCCTTGCCATGTGTGTGACCCCTGCAGGCTACATGGTCCACAGCGCCTCATATGATGACATCCTCAACAACAGGTGGTCCTCCAGCGCTTCCAGCGGCACACACCTGGCTGTAGAGAACCTCAAACCCAACTCCAGGTGAGAATATGCTCTGTTTGTGTGTGTGTGTGTGTGTGTGTGTGTGTGTGTGTGTGTGTGTGTGTGTGTGTGTGTGTGTGTGTGTGTGCGTGCGTGCGTGCGTGCGTGCGTGCGTGCGTGCGTGTGTGTTCGTGCATGTTGTGTATTCAATGTTCAAACTCTGGGTATAATCTTATGCGAGGGACCGGGTACACAAACAAAAGATTTGAGAGATTTTACGGGTCATAGTTTCTATACCGATTTGTGTGCAGTCTGTGCAGGTGTTTGGCTGCGTGGTTGCATCTGTGTGTAAGTGTTTATAGCTACAGGGTATTGGAATGTGTGTTTAAATGATTATTGTTCCCGGTAGGTCTCAGTGATAGAGACACAATATGTGTACACTGCATCTGTGTGTAATTCTATGGTTGTGTATTTACAGTTGTGATATCAGGCCCAGTCAGAGACCAGCAAAGCGTGGTATTGTAATGCGTATTTAAGTTAATAAGCCCTCAGAGTGACGTATATCAGAGCTGACTGGATAGAGGCAGGTTTGAAAACACGTTGAAATCACCCTGAAAACAACGTGCTGAGATACTCCACTGAGACTCACACAGGAATGTACATAGAGCAGATACCAGCGCCACACACACACACACACACACACACACACACACACACACACACACACACACACACACACACACACACACACACACACACACACACAGATAAAACACGTGGCACTGTTATGATGTAGGGCTGTGTTCCTTATGGTTTACAGGTTGCATCTTTCTAAAGATGCGTATGAAAACATACGCTTCTTTAGTTAACTTCTTATGGCTGGGGGGGTAGTACTGAGTAGCGTGGATGAACAAGGTGCCCAGAGTAAACTGCCTGCTACTCAGGCCTAAAAGCTAAGATATGCATATTATTAGTAGATTTGGATAGAAAACACTCTGAAGTTTGTTTGAATGATGTCTGTGAGTATAACAGAACTCAAATGGCAGGCAAACACCTGAGAAAAAAATCCAACCAGGAAGTGGGAAATCTGAGGTTTGAAGTTTTTCAGCTTATTGCCTATTGAATATACAGTGTCTATGCGGTCATATTACACTTCCTAAGGCTTCCACTAGATGTCAACAGTCTTTAGAACCTTGTTTCAGGCTGCTACTGTGAAGGAGGGGGGAATGAGAGCTCTTTCAATCGGGTGTCTGCCATGAGCTGATCACGTGCGCTCCCGTGAGAGGTAGCTGCGTTCCTTTTCCTTTCTAAAGACAAAGGAATTTTCCGGTTGAAACATTATTGAAGATTTATGTTAAAACCATCCTAAAGATTGATTCTATATATCGTTTGACATGTTTCTACGAACTGTAATGGAATTTTTTACTTTTCATCTGACCAGCGCGTCTTGAATTTGTATTTGTGAACTCAAGGCGGGAACAAAGCGAAGGTATTTGGACATAAATTATGGACTTTATCGAACAAAACAAACATTTATTGTGGAACTGCGATTCCTGGGAGTGCATTCTGATGAAGATCATCAACGGTAAGTGAATATTTATTACGCGATTTCTGACTTTTACTGACTCCACAACATGGCGGATATCTGTATGGCTTGTTTTTGTGTCTGAGCGCTGTACTCAGATTATTGCATGGTATGCTTTTTCGGTAAAGCTTTTTTGAAATCTGACACAGCAATGCATTAAGGAGAAGTTTATCTAAAGTTCCATGCATAACACTTGTATTTTCATCAACATTTATGATGAATATTTCTGTAAATTGATGTGGCTCTGCAAAATCACTGGATGTTTTGGAAGCAAAACATTACTGAACGTAACGCGCAAATGTAAACTGAGGTTTTGGATATAAATATGAACTTTATTGAACAAAACATACATGTATTGTGTATCATGAAGTCCTATGAGTGTCATCTGATGAAGATCATCAAAGGTTAGTGATTAATTTTATCTCTATTTCTGCTTTTTGTGACTCCTCTCTTTGGCTGGAAAATGGCTGTGTTTTTCTGTGACTAGGTACTGACCTAACATAATCGTTTGGTGTCCTTTCGTCGTAAAGCCTTTTTGAAATCGGACACTGTGGTGGGATTAACAACAAGTTTATCTTTAAAATGGTGTAAAATACTTGTATGTTTGAGGAATTTTAATTATGAGATTTCTGTTGTTTGAATTTGGCGCCCTGCACTTTCACTGGCTGTTGTCATATCGATCCTGGTAGCGGGATCTAAGCATACAAACCTAGGGAGGCTGTTGCTATTTTCTCTCAAATGTAATATATAAAAAGGTTATGGGTATTATTTTGGAGTTGGGCACAGTTCGCTGAAAAGAGTTGACCCAAAATAAACTCTGTTTCTGGGTCAGATTTATCTTTTTTGCTCTATGCAATGTGAACGGAGATAACGTTTGGATGCTAATGAGTTCTTGGTAGCTCGACTGTGCGCTCATGGAGTGAGCAGCCTACACTGTGCTTGAACCACTGACCTTTTGTGATTAGCCAGTCCAAATAAACTACCACCCTCTTTTTCTCGATGTTTCTTTCTTTCTCTCTCTATGTACCTGTTTCTCTTCCCCTATCTCTCTCTCTACCTGTTTCTCTCTCTCTATGTACCTGTTTCCCTATCTCTCTCTCTCTACCTGTTTCTCTCTCTTTCTCTCTCTACCTGTTTCTCTCTCTCTATGTACCTGTTTCCCTATCTCTCTGGCTACCTGTTTCTCTCTCTCTATGTACCTGTTTCCCTCTCTCTCTCAATTCAATTCAATTCAATTCAATTCAAGGGCTTTATTGGCATGGGAAACATGTGTTAACATTGCCAAAGCAAGTGAGGTAGACAACATACAAAGTGAATATATAAGGTGAAAAACAACAAAAATGAACAGTAAACATTACACATACAGAAGTTTCAAAACAGTAAAGACATTACAAATGTCATATTATATATATATATATATATATATATATATATATATATATATATATATATATATATATATATATACAATGTACAAATAGTTAAAGGACACAAGATAAAATAAATAAGCATAAATATGGGTTGTATTTACAATGGTGTTTGTTCTTCACTGGTTGCCCTTTTCTCGTGGCAACAGGTCACAAATCTTGCTGCTGTGATGTCACACTGTGGAATTTCACCCAGTAGATATGGGAGTTTTTCAAAATTGGATTTGTTTTCGAATTCTTTGTGGATCTGTGTGATCTGGGGGAAATATGTATCTCTAATATGGTCATACATTGGGCAGGAGGTTAGGAAGTGCAGCTCAGTTTCCACCTCATTTTGTGGGCAGTGAGCACATAGCCTGTCTTCTCTTGAGAGCCATGTCTGCCTACGGCGGCCTTTCTCAATAGCAAGGCTATGCTCACTGAGTCTGTACATAGTCAAAGCTTTCCTTAATTTGGGGTCAGTCACAGTGGTCAGGTATTCTGCCGCTGTGTACTCTCTGTTTAGGGCCAAATAGCATTCTAGTTTGCTCTGTTTTTTTGTTAATTCTTTCCAATGTGTTAAGTAATTATCTTTTTGTTTTCTCATGATTTGGTTGGGTCTAATTGTGCTGTTGTCCTGGGGCTCTGTAGGGTGTGTTTGTGTTTGTGAACAGAGCCCCAGGACCAGCTTGCTTAGGGGACTCTTCTCCAGGTTCATCTCTCTGTAGGTGATGGCTTTGTTATGGAAGGTTTGTGAATCGCTTCCTTTTAGGTGGTTGTAGAATTTAATGGCTCTTTTCTGGATTTTGATAATTAGGCCTAATTCTGCTCTGCATGCATTATTTGGTGTTTTACGTTGTACACTGAGGATATTTTTGCAGAATTCTGCGTGCAGAGTCTCAATTTGGTGTTTGTCCCATTTTGTGAAGTCTTGGTTGGTGAGCGGACCCCAGACCTCACAACCATAAAGGGCAATGGGCTCTATGACTGATTCAAGTATTTTTAGCCAAATCCTAATTGGTATGTTGAAATTTATGTTTCTTTTGATGGCATAGAATGCCCTTCTTGCCTTGTCTCTCAGATCGTTCACAGCTTTGTGGAAGTTACCTGTGGCACTGATGTTTAGGCCAAGGTATGTATAGTTTTTTGTGTGCTCTAGGGCAACAGTGTCTAGATGGAATTTGTATTTGTGGTCCTGGTGACTGGACCTTTTTTGGAACACCATTATTTTGGTCTTACTGAGATTTACTGTCAGGGCCCAGGTCTGACAGAATCTGTGCATAAGATCTAGGTGCTGCTGTAGGCCCTCCTTGGTTGGTGACAGAAGCACCAGATCATCAGCAAACAGCAGACATTTGACTTCGGATTCTAGCAGGGGAGGCCGGGTGCTGCAGACTTTTCTAGTGCCGCGCCAATTCGTTGATATATATGTTGAAGAGGGTGGGGCTTAAGCTGCATCCCTGTCTAACCCCACGACCCTGTGTGAAGAAATGTGTGTGTTTTTTGCCAATTTTAACCGCACACTTGTTGTTTGTGTACATGGATTTTATAATGTCGTATGTTTTACCCCCAACACCACTTTCCATCAGTTTGTATAGCAGACCCTCATGCCAGATTGAGTCGAAGGCTTTTTTGAAATCAACAAAGCATGAGAAGACTTTGCCTTTGTTTTGGTTTGTTTGGTTGTCAATTAGGGTGTGCAGGGTGAATACATGGTCTGTTGTACGGTAATTTGGTAAAAAGCCAATTTGACATTTGCTCAGTACATTGTTTTCATTGAGGAAATGTACGAGTCTGCTGTTAATAATAATGCAGAGGATTTTCCCAAGGTTACTGTTGACACATATTCCACGGTAGTTATTGGGGTCAAATTTGTCTCCACTTTTTGTGGATTGGGGTGATCAGTCCTTGGTTCCAAATATTGGGGAAGATGCCAGAGCTAAGTATGATGTTAAAGAGTTTTAGTATAGCCAATTGGAATTTGTTGTCTGTATATTTGATCATTTCATTGAGGATACCATCGACACCACAGGCCTTTTGGGTTGAAGGGTTTTTATTTTGTCCTGTAACTCATTCAATGTAATTGGAGAATCCAGTGGGTTCTGGTAGTCTTTAATAGTTGATTCTAAGATCTGTATTTGATCATGTATATGTTTTTGCTCTTTGTTCTTTGTTATAGAACCAAAAAGATTGGAGAAGTGGTTTACCCATACATCTCCATTTTGGATAGATAATTCTTCGTGTTGTTGTTTGTTTAGTGTTTTCCAATTTTCCCAGAAGTGGTTAGAGTCTATGGATTCTTCAATTGCATTGAGCTGATTTCTGACATGCTGTTCCTTCTTTTTCCGTAGTGTATTTCTGTATTGTTTTAGTGATTCACCATAGTGAAGGCGTAGACTCAGGTTTTCCGGGTCTCTATGTTTTTGGTTGGACAGGTTTCTCAATTTCTTTCTTAGATTTTTGCATTCTTCATCAAACCATTTGTCATTATTGTTAATTTTCTTCGGTTTTCTATTTGAGATTTTTAGATTTGATAGGGAAGCTGAGAGGTCAAATATACTGTTAAGATTTTCTACTGCCAGGTTTACACCTTCACTATTACAGTGGAACGTTTTACCCAGGAAATTGTCTAAAAGGGATTGAATTTGTTGTTGCCTAATTGTTTTTTGGTAGGTTTCCAAACTGGATTCCTTCCATCTATAGCATTTCTTAATGTTACTCAGTTCCTTTGGCTTTGATGCCTCATGATTGAGTATTGCTCTGTTTAAGTAGACTGTGATTTTGCTGTGGTCTGATAGGGGTGTCAGTGGGCTGACTGTGAACGCTCTGAGAGATTCTGGGTTGAGGTCAGTGATAAAGTAGTCTACAGTACTACTGCCAAGAGATGAGCTATAGGTGTACCTACCATAGGAGTCCCCTCGAAGCCTACCGTTGACTATGTACATACCCAGCGTGCGACAGAGCTGCAGGAGTTGTGACCCGTTTTTGTTGGTTATGTTGTCATAGTTGTGCCTAGGGGGGCATATGTGGGAGGGGATGCTGTCACCTCCAGGCAGATGTTTGTCCCCCTGTGTGCTGAGGGTGTCAGGTTCTTGTCCGGTTCTGGCATTTAGGTCGCCACAGACTAGTACATGTCCCTGGGCCTGGAAATGATTGATTTCGCCCTCCAGGATGGAGAAGCTGTCTTCATTAAAATATGGGGATTCTAGTGGGGGGATATAGGTAGCACACAGGAGGACATTTTTCTCTGTTAGGATCATTTCCTTTTGAATTTCTAGCCAAATGTAGAATGTTCCTGTTTTGATTAATTTAATGGAGTGAGTTAGGTCTCTCTCTCTGCCTGTTTCTCTCTCTCTATGTACCTGTTTCCCGCTCTCTCTCTCTCTCTACCTGTTTCTCTCTCTTTCCCTATCTCTCTCTCTACCTGTTTCTCTCTCTCTATGTAGCTGTTTCCCTATCTCTCTCTCTACCTGTTTCTCTCTCTTTCCCTATCTCTCTCTCTGCCTGTTTCTCTCTCTCTGTGTACCTGTTTCTCTCTCACACACTCTCCCAGTCTATTCAGCTCCACAGAGAGGAAAGAAACACACACAACTTCAACCTTAAACACTCCATAACTCTGTATCCAGGGTTAATATTATACATGAGATTCATCCTCACATGAGAGAGAAAGAGGCAAAAAAGAGAAAGAGAGAGATAGAGAAAGAGAGATAGAGAGAAAGAGGGAGAAAGAGAGAGTGAGAGAGAGAGAGAGAGGAGAGAGAGAGAGAGAGAGAGAGAGGGGAGAGAGAGAGAGAGAGAAAGAGTGAGAGAGAGAGAGAGAGAGGGAGAGGGAGAGAGAGAGAGAGAGAGAGAGAGAGAGAGAGAGAGAGAGAGGGAGAGAGAGAGAGAAAGAGAGAGAGAGGGAGAGAGAGAGAGAGAGAAAGAGAGAGAGAAAGAGAGAGAGAGAGAGAAAGAGAGAGAGGGGGGTGTTACACAGCAGAAAACAGTTCATGCAGAGCAGGTGTGTCAATACATCATAAGCGGGAAACCTGACCAGTTCAGTGATGGGCAGACACATACATAGACACACACACACACACACACACACACACACACACACACACACACACACACACACACACACACACACACACACACACACACACACACACACACACACACACACACACACACACACACAGCTCTGCACCATACCCAAGGTTATGTGTTTCCAAGGTTACAGTTGGTAAGGGGGGCAGGTTTATATATTTTATTTATTCAACCTTTATTTAACTAGGCAAGTTAGTTAAGATCTGGGCTGTCCAGACCTTTCCCCTCCTTCTGACAGCCAGACCAATGGTTCATACCCGAGCCAAAGGTTCATACCCGAGCCAATGGTTCATACCCAAGCCAATGGTTCATACCCAAGCCAAAGGTTCATACCCAAGCCAAAGGTTCATACCCGAGCCAAAGGTTCATACCCGAGCCAAAGGTTCATACCCAAGCCAAAGGTTCATACCCTAGCCAAAGGTTCATACCCGAGCCAAAGGTTCATACCCGAGCCAAAGGTTCACGCTCAGGTGTTAGCCATGCACAGGCAGACACATGTAATCCTACACATAACAGCACATTTGTCTCTGTCACACACACACATGCTGAGTTGTCCCACGAACATCACACACATCATCCACTGACACTGCGGACATGCACATGCACGCACACACAGAGACAGATGTTCCTAAATTCATCACTTCGGAATTTAGAAGCCTACTGAACATGCGTTAGCTTTTGCCCTGTGGTTTGTGTGTGTGTGTGTGTCTGTCTGCATGTGTGTCTGTGTGTGTGTGCATATGACTTGTGTATGGGTGGATGTGTGTGTGTGTACATCTGTATCTGTGTGTGTGTGCGTATGAGTAAAAACTTTATGTGCAAAAGGCGGGTAGAGTGATTAACAGTTTATAATTATGCATGAAAGGTTGAACTGAGCCATGCCGAGTGAGGGTCTATGCTGCTTGGAGCTGGCTGTATAGAAGGAGAAATCTGAAGACATGTATACATTTCAGTTTCTCTGCACTGAAGGAACACTACATGTGTGTGTCGATATGGAGGCAGATGTCTCCAGGTGTGTGTGTTTGGGGGGGGGGGGGGTCTGCTTAATAAGCACAGGGTGAAGAATGCTGCTCACTCAAGGGCTATAGGGCATGAATCTCTCCTACTTACACCAGAACTATAGTTACAAGATAGACAATTCTAGATATGAAGTCAAGGTATATAGACAAAAGTTATATGAGAATCTCTCTCTCGTTAAAGGGTTTGGGTGGAAATTAGTGGACCGGCAAGTTACTGTACGTAACCCTGAAGTGGAGGGAGAACACACACACAGTCTTGTCTCATGGTGTTGTTTTGAATCTGAGGCGATTGAATAATTCCTACACTGTATTTAAAACACACCGAGACTAAAGTTTCTCAGAGTAGGAGTACTGATCTAGGATCTGACAATATAATATATAATATATTTCTTTTCTTATTCGTTATGATCTAAAATGTCAAACTGATCCTAGATCAGCACTCCTACTCTGAGTTGCTTTGTGGATGCGGGCCCAGAGCTCAAAGTCTGCTTTATATTGGTCAGGAGGGACGTTGTGTCATATAGAAATGCTCTCTTTGTGAAATTGCTGCTTTGAGGTCTTTCTCTTTCTCTTCCTCCCTCTCTCTCACTCACCCTACCTCTCTCCCTCATTCCCCCTCTTTCAATCTACCCTATTCCCCCTCTTTCTTTATCTCTTTCTCCCTGCTATAGGAACATAAAAACAGTATTCTCTTAAATCTGCCTCCCTCACTCCTCTCTGATGGTGCAGGAGTCGAGTTCTGCCTCCCTTCCAGCCATCTGCTATAGTCTGCCTCCCTCACTCCTCTCTGACGGTGCAGGAGTCGAGTTCTGCCTCCCTTCCTAGCCACCTGCTATAGTCTGCCTCCCTCACTCCTCTCTGACGGTGCAGGAGTCGAGTTCTGCCTCCCTTCCTAGCCATCTGCTATAGTCTGCCTCCCTCACTCCTCTCTGACGGTGCAGGAGTCGAGTTCTGCCTCCCTTCCTAGCCATCTGCTATAGTCTGCCTTACCTCGCTCCTCTCTGACGATGCAGGAGTCGAGTTCTGCCTCCCTTCCTAGTCATCTGCTATAGTCTGCCTCCTTCACTCCTCTCTGACGGTGCAGGAGTCGAGTTCTGCCTCCCTTCCTAGCCATCTGCTATAGTCTGCCTCGATCACTCCTCTCTGACGATGCAGGAGTCGAGTGCTGCCTCCCTTCCAGCCATCTGCTATAGTCTGCCTCCCTCACTCCTCTCTGATGGTGCAGGAGTCGAGTGCTGCCTCCCTTCCAGCCATCTGCTATAGTCTGCCTCCCTCACTCCTCTCTGATGGTGCAGGAGTCGAATGCTGACTCCCTTCCTAGCCATCTGCTATAGTCTGCCTCCCTCACTCCTCTCTGATGGTGCAGGAGTCGAGTGCTACCTCCCTTCCTAGCCATCTGCTATAGTCTGCCTCCCTCGCTCCTCTCTGATGGTGCAGGAGTCGAGTACTGCCTCCCTTCCAGCCATCTGCTATAGTCATTAGGGTCTAAACATCTTCCATGTGGAAACAGAGACCTGGCCTCTGTAACGCCTGTAATAATGGCTCTCTCTAATACACACTATTTTGTCTTGGTTGTTTTTTTACCTCAGGTACTACTTCAAAGTCCAGGCAAAGAATATCTTTGGGCTGGGACCGGTTAGCGATACGCTCACCTATGTCACTGAATCAGGTCTGTATGAGTATTAGGTGAGGTTGCTAAATACTGTTCTAGGGTCAGTTTTGCTTTGTGCCTGCAAATGGTTGTGGTTCTGGGATTGGAAATAGGTTTGCTGATCCTAGATCTACTAAGGCCACATCTACTTGTCCGTATCATCCTGTTTTTTAGTTTATGTATGAATTCTGTTCCGGTTCATGTCTCTCATTTGAACGTTTTCTGTTTTTCAGACGACCCTCTTCTTATTGAACGGCCGCCTGGTGAGTTGTATCCAAATGTCTCATATGTTACTCTTACTCTAACAATATTGACAAAACATGCTGGCCTACATTGCTCTAGTCTAGAAGATCACTGCTTCAGGTCATTTGAAGAAACCCGAAGTGACAGTTGGAGAGAGCTGGTGAGGAGTTAACAGTCTGGGGCATACCAAAGGCTGCATGCACCTACACTGACATACACTGGGCTTGGCTGACATCCATAGTGGTAAAACGATGCCAAAGTACAGGTTTGGTATTTATTGTTTTTAATTAAGAGAGTCAGTCAGGTATTTCGAAGAGGGGGGATGAGGGGGGCAGGTGCTCATTCACTCCCTCCCCTCTCACCCCTTCCTACCCCTTCCCTTGGGTGCTATGCACAATTCGCTGTGTATCTGAAAAGGAGACTGGAATGGTGAAAACTGTTAAATAAGGGAATGTGTAGTTAGTCTTGACTAGCTCTGTGAGAACTGAGACCAAGGTCTATTTTACAGATGAGCCCTGAATTACATCAATTACAGAATAGACAAATAAAAATACAAATACAAATGCAAGCAGAAAGAAACACGGTCATGAAAAACAAAGACATTCATCAGTAATAAGGTCCTTAATCAGCATTCTGAATTGGCCTAAAGGCACCAAAACATACACTTTTCAGAACATTTGGAAAATTGTTCCACAAATAAAATGCGAAAAAACTCACCACTGATTTACCTAACTCAGTAGAGACCAAAGGAATTTTCAGAGCTAGCATCCCTGAGACCGGGTGTGGTAACTCACATGTCTAAAGTTCAGTAAAGATGTGAGATATGTGAGATACAGTAAAAGGGCTTTATAAATGAAAACTTGGCCTCCCGAGTGGCTCAGTGGTCTAAGGCACTGCCTCACAGTGCTAGCTGTGCCACTAGAGATCCTGGTACGAGTCCAAGCTCTGTCGCAGCCGGCCTCGACCGGGATACCCACAATTGGCCCAGCGTCGTCCGGGTTAGGGGAGAGTTTGGCCAGCAGGGATGTCTTTGTCCCATCGCGCTCTAGTGACTCCTGTGGCGTTGGTGTGGCTGGCTTCTGGGTTAAGCGGGCATTGTGTCAAGAAGCAGTGTGGCTTTGTTGGGTCGTGTTTTGGAGTACGCACGGCTCTTGTCCTTTGCGTCTCTCGAGTCCTTACGGGAGTTGCAGCGAGACTGTAACTACCAATTGGATACCACGAAAAAGGTGTTTTAAAAAAATGAAATAAATATGAGAACATAGCAATGTATCAATCTACGTGACATCAAAGACGTTCTGGTAGAGAATGCAGTGATGACATCACAGAGGGACAACCAACGTTCTGGTAGAGAATGCAGTGATGACATCACAGAGGTCCAACCAACGTTCTGGTAGAGAATGCAGTGATGACATCACAGAGGGACAACCAACGTTCTGGTAGAGAATGCAGTGATGACATCACAGAGGGACAACCAACGTTCTGGTAGAGAATGCAGTGATGACATCACAGAGGGACAACCAACGTTCTGGTAGAGAATGCAGTGATGACATCACAGAGGGACAACCAACGTTCTGGTAGAGAATGCAGTGTTGAGTGCTAAAATTGTCGCCTATAATAAAGCACAGTGTGCTTTAATAAACTGCATCTAACGGCTTTAATGAAATGGCAGCTGCATTCATATAGATGATGTCGCCATAGTCTAGGATCGATAGGAACATCGACTGAATAATCTGATTTCTACTATTTATTGAGAGGCAGGACCTATTTCTATAAAAGAAGCCCATTTTTATTCTCAGCTTCTAAACTAACTCGTCAGGTCAGGTCAATAAAGTTTTTCTGTAATACAATGAAGGCAGACTTTAGTTCAGATAGAGCCTTGTCAACTGTGGGGGCAATAGCATACATAACATTATTATTGACATACAAGTGCAGGTTACAATTTTTTACATTCAAGTTGATATTGTTAATGTGAAAATTACAGGACCCAAAATCAACCCTTGCGGGACACCTTTAGTAATGTCCAGGAAGCCTGATTTAACACCAACAGTAGATACACATCGAGTCCTATCTGTCAAGTAATTTTTAAACCAGTTACATGCAGCCTGGTCTAGGCCAATTGATGAAAGCATCTGAATTAGCAGTGAGTGATTAACAGTATTGAAAGCCTTTGACAGGTCAATGAAGAGGGCAGCACAATTTAGCCTTTTATCTATACAATTAACCACCGGATTTAGAACTAGGGATGCAGCAGAGATAGTGCTTTGACCTGGTCTAAAACCCAACTGATGTACATTTAGAATATATTTCAAAGATAAGAAAGATTTTAGCTGAGAATTAATCAAGGATTATTATATTTTAGCTAGGCAGAAAGTTTAGAAATAGGGGGATCATTATTTAGGTCACAAGGGTCACCACCACCTGAAGGGGGAGTACATGGGCCACGTTGGGGATAGTACCAGATATAATCGTTAGGTTAAAAGTATGGGTTAATGATTCAGCAATCAGGGTGACAGGATCTAACATATCAGCTCTACTCAATTTGTTTACATCAAACTTAAGCAAGGCATCTAGCACATCACAGATGGTAAATTGCTGAACTTAAGCAAGGCATCTAGCACATCACAGATGGTAAATTGCTGAACTTAAGCAAGGCATCAAAAACATCACAGATGGTAAATTGCTGAACTTAAGCAAGGCATCTAGCACATCACAGATGGTAAATTGCTGAACTTAAGCAAGGCATCAAAAACATCACAGATGGTAAATTGCTGAACTTAAGCAAGGCATCTAGCACATCACAGATGGTCAATTGCTGAACTTAAGCAAGACATCTAGCACATCACAGATGGTAAATTGCTGAACTTAAGCAAGGCATCTAGCACATCACAGATGGTAAATTGCTGAACTTAAGCAAGGCATCTAGCACATCACAGATGGTCAATTGCTGAACTTAAGCAAGGCATCTAGCACATCACAGATGGTAAATTGCTGAACTTAAGCAAGGCATCTAGCACATCACTGATGGTAGATTGCTGAACTTAAGCAAGGCATCAAAAACATCACAGATGGTAAATTGCTGAACTTAAGCAAGGCATCTAGCACATCACAGATGGTAAATTGCTGAACTTAAGCAAGGCATCTAGCACATCACTGATGGTAAATTGCTGAACTTAAGCAAGGCATCAAAAACATCACAGATGGTAAATTGCTGAACTTAAGCAAGGCATCTAGCACATCACAGATGGTAAATTGCTGAACTTAAGCAAGGCATCTAGCACATCACAGATGGTAAATTGCTGAACTTAAGCAAGGCATCTAGCACATCACAGATGGTAAATTGCTGAACTTAAGCAAGGCATCTAGCACATCACAGATGGTAAATTGCTGAACTTAAGCAAGGCATCTAGCACATCACTGATGGTAGATTGCTGAACTTAAGCAAGGCATCAAAAACATCACAGATGGTAAATTGCTGAACTTAAGCAAGGCATCTAGCACATCACTGATGGTAAATTGCTGAACTTAAGCAAGGCATCTAGCACATCACAGATGGTAAATTGCTGAACTTAAGCAAGGCATCAAAAACATCACAGATGGTAAATTGCTGAACTTAAGCAAGGCATCTAGCACATCACAGATGGTAAATTGCTGAACTTAAGCAAGGCATCTAGCACATCACAGATGGTAAATTGCTGAACTTAAGCAAGGCATCTAGCACATCACAGATGGTCAATTGCTGAACTTAAGCAAGGCATCTAGCACATCACAGATGGTAAATTGCTGAACTTAAGCAAGGCATCTAGCACATCACAGATGGTAAATTGCTGAACTTAAGCAAGGCATCTAGCACATCACAGATGGTAAATTGCTGAACTTAAGCAAGGCATCTAGCACATCACAGATGGTAAATTGCTGAACTTAAGCAAGGCATCTAGCACATCACAGATGGTAAATTGCTGAAATTAAAACAAAAATTCAGTAGAAGTTGACATGTTAACCGTTGAGTCAGCTAGAGGGAAGAGCAGTCAATTAGTTAGTCTTGACTAGCTCAGTTAGAGCTGACAGGTTGAGAGTAGGTATTAATGACTAGCTTTGTGAGTGTAGCATTAAGTAAGCACTCTGTTAGATCACGAGGGACTGTCATGAAGGACGTTCTGAGAGCTCAACCTTCACCGCAACAGTTTAGTGGTTATGTAATATATGCCATTTAGCAGACACTTTTCAAATGTAGTTATTTAGAAGACACGCTTATCCAGAACAACTAGGGTTTAAGTATCTTCCTCAAGGGCACAGACACATTTTTCACCTAGTCTGCAGGGATTCAAACCAATCCCTGCCGACTAGCCCAATGGTCTTAACTGCTAGGCTACCTGCCTTCCTCTAGGTGGAGAGCCTATCTGGATCCCCTTCTCCTTCAGATTCAACCCCCAGCACAGTGCCTGTAAGGGCAGCCAGTACGTCAAGAGGACCTGGTACAGAAAGTTTGTGGGTGTGATCCTGTGCAACTCGCTGAGATACAAAATCTTTATGGGCGATGGGCTGAAAGGTACTACTGATGTTACTTCTCACCTTCCTCCTCCTTTATATCCTTCTCTCTCTCAAGTTCAAGTCTTGGATCAATTCAAGTTGCTTTACAGTTTCTCCTTTTTTTCTCTCTTATAATCTCACCACCATTTCTCTCCCTTACGCTTTCCCGTTCTTCTTTCATTTCCATACCCTCTCGCTCTCCCTTTCATTCTCTCACTCCTTCACTACATGTATCTGAATCACACCCTTTCTTTACATCTCTTCCCTATGCTACTGGGTGTTTTATGGTTTTGGGGCTCTGTGGCCTCATTACATAATGGAATATTGTGTGAGAGTATGTTCTGTTGTTAACCATTGAGAGCTCTCCCATCTCTGTCTCTCTCCCTCCATCTCTATCATCTCTCTCGCTCTCCTTCCAGAAATGTTCCACAGTATAGCAGACACATTCGGCCATGGGGAGGACCACTGCCAGTTTGTAGACTCTTACCTAGACGGGAGGACAGGCTCCCCCAGCCTCTCAACGTATCTGCCCACAGCACAAGGTACAATAACATAAATCAACTCCCAAAATGCATCACTCGCCTACAGCCTGGTGTAGAATTTTTATGGTATTAAAAATGATTATATTCCAGCTAATATTAAGTCCCAGAGCCTTGATTACAGACAACCTCAATATCATAGGCTGAAAAGAAACAGTCAGAATCCTCTAACAAAGCATAAAAAATGTGTTACATCTATTCATAATGCATTACAACACTGCCGGTCCTCCCCTGTGCAGGTTACTATCGCTCTTACAGGCAGGAGCCAGTCAACTTTGGACCTATCGGCCGGCGTACGCCACATCCCTTCGTGGGATGGTACGAGTGTGGGGTGCCCATCCCTGGCAAGTGGTAACACAGGGGGTCACAAAGAGGTCATCACCGAGGGCATACAAACTCCAACCTGCTGCAGCCTCTGTCATGCTCTCACTGGCCCCGCCCCCTGGAGATCAACTGTTGCTAACCACAGCAGAAAGACAACAACATTCCAAACTTATACTGCTTCAGATCCAAGAGAATATAATACTTTAAACAACACTAATATTTCCATGTATTCATTACCATGCACTTGTATAAAAGCAGTTTGTATATGAGGGGGGGAAAGCATGTATTGCTATTGCTTAGTTTAACTTTTGTCTTCTGGATCGGAAAGAATCCTTGTTTATTCCCAACTATTCTCAAGTGGAAGTGCACCTGTGATCATGACAACACTAATGAAATGGGAGATCCTGTAAAAGACCAAAGCACAAACTGAACAGTACTAATGGGAGCGAAGGGATTGTATGTGTGTTTACCATCAATCAAGAGATCTTGTTCATAACAGTAGTATGATACAGTAATGGCTTTTGACAACTAGTTTTGGTGTCAGTTTTCTTGAACATGCATAGTGTTTTTATAGTCTTTGGTATTTACGAGACTCCATAAGATCAGAAGTTACTGTGGAAGTGTTGTATGTATACAGACAATGAATAATAATACTTAATATTTGCTCAGGAATGGTTGGACATTAAATAAAGGTGCTATGGAAAACAAGGAACCCCTTAACGATTCATTTGTTCTGTGAGAATATCTGAATGTCCATGTTTAAGGAAACTCAAACTTTACTAAGCAAATAGAGTTTCAGTTTCAATCTAGTATCATAATCTGTCTAAACCACAGTACCAGTCAAAGGTTTGGACACACCTACTCAATTAAGGGTTTTTCTTTATTTTGTACTATTTTCTACATTGTAGAATAATAGTGAAGACATCAGAACTATGAAATAACACTTATGGAATCATGTAGTAACCAAATAAAACTGTTAAACAAATCAAAATATATTGTATATTTGAGATTCTTCAAAGTAGCCACGCATTGCCTTGATGACAGCTTTACACACTCTTGGCATTCTCTCAACCAGCTTCATGTGGTAGTCACCTGGAATGCATTTCAATTAACAGGTGTGCCTTGTTAAAAGTTCATTTGTGGAATTTCTTTCCTTCTTAATGCGTTTGAGACGATCAGTTGTGTTGTGACAAGGTAGGGGTGGTATACAGAAGATAGTCCTATTTAGTAAAAGACCAAATCTATATTATGGCAAGAACAGCAAAGATAAATGTCAGTCCATCATTACTTTAAGACATGAAGGTCAGTCACTCCGGAAAATTTCAAGAACTTTGAGAGTTTCTTCAAGTGCAGTCACAAAAACCATCATGCGCTATGATGAAACTGGCTCTCGTGAGGACCGCCACAGGAAAGGAAGACCCAGAGTTACCTCTGCTACAGAGGATATGTTCATTAGAGTTACCAGCCTAAAAAATTGCAGCCCAAATAAATGCTTCACAGAGTTCAAATAACAGACATATTTCAACATCAACTGTTCAAAGGAGACGAATTGCTACAATGAAATCACTACTAAAGTGTCACGCCCTGATCTGTTTCACCTGTCTTTGTGCTTGTCTCCACCCCCCTCCAGGTGTCGCCCATCTTCCCCAATATCCCCTGTGTATTTATCCCTTTGTTCTCTGTTTGTCTGTTGCCAGTTTGTTTTGTTTCATCAAGCCTACCAGCGTTTATCCCTCTACTCCTGTCTCTCGTTTTTTCCTGCTTTCTAGTTTTCCCAGTTTTTGACCTTTCTGCCTGCCCTGAGCCTGCCTGCTGTCCTGTACCTTTGCCCCACTACTCTTGATTACCGACCTCTGCCTGACCCTGAGCCTGCCTGCCGTTCTTTACCTGTGCCCCAAGACTCTGGATAATCTACCCCTGCCTGCCTTGACCTATCGTTTGCCTGCCCCTGTTGCTGTAATAAACATTGTTACTTCAACACAGTCTGCATTTGGGTCTTACTTGAAACGTAATACTAAAGGACACCAATAAGAAGAAGAGACTTGCTTGGGCCAAGAAACACGAGCAATGGACATTAGACCGGTGGAAATTTTATGAGACCAAATTTGAGATTTTTGGTTCCAACTGCCATGTCTTTGTGAGACGCAGAGTAGTTGAATGGATGATCTCCGCTTGTGTGGTTCCCAACTTGAAGCATGGGGGTGCTTTGCTGGTTACACTGTGATTTATTTAGAATTCAAGGCACACTTAACAAACATGGCTACAACAGCATCCTGCAGCGATACGCCATCCAATATGGTTTGCACTTAGTGGGACTATCATTTGTTTTTCAACAGGACAATGACCAACACACCTTCAGGCTATGTAAGGGCTATTTGAACAAGAAGGAAATTGACGGAGTTGCAATCTACTGCAGAAATAGTCTGCAGAGTTCTGTCATACTATCCAGGTCTGTACCCAAACAATTTGAGCTTCTACGTTTAAAAATCCACCTTTCCAGAATCAAGTCTCTCACCGTCGACGCTTGTGAATTGATTGCCACCCATCTATCTTCAGAGCTCGTGCTGCTAGGTGACCTAAACTGGGACATGCTTAACACCCCGGCCATCCTACAATCTAAGCTTGATGCCCTCAATCTCACACAAATTATCAATGAACAACCCCAAATCAGTAAACACGGGCACCCTCATAGATATCATCCTAACCAACTTGCCCCCCAAATAGACCTCTGCTGTTTTCAACCAAGATCTCAGCGATCACTGCCTCATTGCCTGCATCTGTAATGGGTCTGCGGTCAAACGACCACCTCTCATCACTGTCAAACGCTCCCTAAAACACTTCAGCAAGCAGGCCTTTCTAATCGACCTGGCCCGGGTATCCTGGAATGGTATTGACCTTATCCCGTCAGTAGAGGATGCCTGGTTAATCTTGAAAACTGTTTTCCTCACCATCTTAAATAAGCATGCTCAATTAAAAAAAATGGAACCAGGAACAGATACAGTGGGGAGAACAAGTATTTGATACACTCCCGATTTTGCAGGTTTTCCTACTTACAAAGCATTTAGAAGTCTGTCATTTTTATCATAGGTACACTTCAACTGTGAGAGACGGAATCAAAAATCCAGAAAATCACATTGTATGATTTTTAAGTAATTCATTTGCATTTTATTGCATGACATAAGTATTTGATCACCTACCAACCAGTAAGAATTCCGGCTCTCACAGACCTGTTCGTTTTTCTTTAAGAATCCCTCCTGTTCTCCACTCATTACCTGTATTAACTGCACCTGTTTGAACTCGTTACCTGTATAAAAGACACCTGTCCACACACTCAATCAAACAGACTCCAATTATGTGCAATTATTAGAAAATGGAAGAAGGTCAAGATGACGGTCAATCACCCTCGGTCTGGGGCTCCATGCAAGATCTCACCTTATGGGGCATCAATGATCATGAGGAAGGTGAGGGATCAGCCCAGAACTACACGGCAGGATCTGGTCAATGACCTGAAGAGAGCTGGGACCACAGTCTCAAAGAAAACCATTAGTAACACACTACGCCGTCATGGATTCAAATCGTGCAGCGCACGCAAGGTCCCCCTGCTCAAGCCAGCGTATGTCCAGACCCATCTGAAGATTGCCAATGACCATCTGGATGATCCAGAGGAGGAATGGGAGAAGGTCATGTGGTCTGATGAGACAAAAATAGAGCTTTTTGGTCTAAACTCCACTCGCCGTGTTTGGAGGAAGAAGAAGGATGAGTACAACCCCAAGAACACCATCCCAACCGTGAAGTATTTAGGTGGAAACATAATTCTTTGGGGATGCTTTTCTGCAAAGGGGACAGGACGACTGCACCGTATTGAGGGGAGGATGGATGGAGCCATGTATCGCGAGATCTTGGCCAACAACCGCCTTCCCTCAGTAAGAGCATTGAAGATGGGTCGTGGCTGGGTCTTCCAGCATGACAACGACCCGGAACACACAGCCAGGGCAACTAAGGAGGGGCTCCGTAAGAAGCATCTCAAGGTCCTGGAGTGGCCTAGCCAGTCTCCAGACCTGAACCCAATAGAGAATCTTTGGAGGGAGATGAAAGTCCGTATTTCCCAGCGACAGCCCCGAAACCTGAAGGATCTGGAGAAGGTCGGTATGGAGGAGTGGGCCAAAATCCCTGCTGCAGTGTGTGCAAACCTGGTCATGAACTACAGGAAATGTATGATCTCTGTAATTGCAAACAAAGGTTTCTGTACCAAATATTAAGTTCTGCTTTTCTGATGTATCAAATACTTATGTCATGCAATAAAATGCTAATTAAATTACTTAAAAATCATACAATGTGATTTTCTGGATTTTTGTTTTAGATTCCGTCTCTCACAGTTGAAGTGTACCTATGATAAAAATTACAGACCTCTAAATGCTTTGTAAGTAGGAAAACCTGCATTGTATCAAATACTTGTTCTCCCCACTGTATATCCCATGGTTCACTCCAGACCTGACTGCCTTTGACCAGCACAAAAACATCCTGTGGCGTACTGCATTAGCTTTGAATAGCCACCGTGATATGCAACTTTTCAGGGAAGTTAGGAACCAATATACAGAGGCAGTTAGGAAAGAAATGGCTAGCTTTTTCAAACAGAAATTTTCATCGAACTCAAAAAAGGTCTGGGACACTGTAAAGTCCATGGAGAATAAGAGCACTCCCAGCTGCCCACTGCACTGAGGATAGGAAACACTGTCACCACCGATAAATCCACTATAATTGAGAATTTCAATAAGCATTTTTTCTACAGCTGGCCATGCTTTCCAACTGGCTACCCCTACCCGGGTCAACTACCCGGCACCCCCCACAGCAGCTTGCCCAAGCCTCCCCATTTATCCTTCACCCAAATCCAGATAGCTGATGTTCTGAAAGAGCTGCAAAATCTGGACCCCTACAAATCAGCCGGGCTAGACAATCTGGACCCTCTCTTTCTAAAATTATCTGCCGAAACTGTTGCAACCCCTATTACTAGCCTGTTCAACCTCTCTATCGTATCGTCTGAGATTCGCAAAGATTGGAAATCTGCCGCGGTCATCCCCCTCTTCAAAGGGGGAGACACTCTAGATCCAAACTGCCACAGACCTATATCTATCCTAGCCTGCCGTTCTAAGGTCTTCGAAAGCCAAGTTAACAAACAGATCACCAACCATTTTGAATCCCACCGTACCTTGTCCGCTATGCAATCTGGTTTCCGAGCTGGTCATGGTTGCACCTCAGCCACGCTCAAGGTCCTAAACAATATCATAACACCATCGATAAGAGACAATACTGTGCAATCGTATTCATCAACCTGGCTAAGGCTTTCGTCTCTGTCAATCACCACATTCTTATCGGTAGACCTAACAGCCTTGGTTTCTCAAATGACTGCCTCGCCTGGTTCACCAACTACCTCTCAGATAGAGTTCAGTGTGTCAAATCGGAGGGCCTGTTGTCTGGACCTCTGGCAGTCTCTATGGGGGTGCCACAGGGTTTAATTCTCGGGCCGACTCTTCTCTGTATACATCAATGATGTTGCTCTTGCTGTTGGTGATTCTCTGATCCACCTCTAAGCATACGACACCATTCTGTATACCTCTGGCCCTTCTTTGGACACTGTGTTAACTAACCTCCAGACGAGCTTCAATGCCATACAACCCTCATTCCGTTGCCTCCAACTGCTCTTAAATGCAAGTAAAACTAAATGCATGCTCTTCAACTGATCGCTGCCCGCACCTGCCCGCTCGTTCAGCATCACTACTCTGGACTACAAATACCTAGGTGTCTGGTTAGACAGTAAACTCTCCTTCCAGACTCACATTAAGCATCTCCAATCCAAAAATAATATCCAGAATCGGCTTCCTATTTCGCAACAAAGCACCCTTCACTCATGCTCCCTAACATACCATCGTAAAACTGACTATCCTACCGATCCTTGACTTCGGCGATGTCTTTTACAAAATAGCCTCCAACACTCTACTCAACAAATTGGATGCAGTCTATCACAGGTCCATCAGTTTTGTCACCAAAGCCCCATATATTACCCACCATTGCGACCTGTACGCTCTCATTGGCTTGCCCTCGCTTCATACTCGTCGCCAAACCCACTGGCTCCAGGTCATCTACAAGTCTCTGCTAGGTAAAGCCCCGCCTTATCTCAGCTCACTGGTCACCATAGCAGCACCTACCCGTAGCACGCGCTCCAGCAGGTATATCTCACTAGTCACCCCCAAAGCCAATTCCTACTTTGGCCGCCTTTCCTTCCAGTTATCTGCTGCCAATGACTGGAACGAACTGCAAAAATCACTGAAGCTGGAGACTCATATGACCCTCACTAACTTTAAGCACCAGCTGTTAGAGCAGCTCACAGATCACTGCACCTGTACATAGTCCATCTGTAAATAGCCCATCCAATTACCTCATCCCCATACTGTATTTATTTATCTTGCTCCTTTGCACCCCAGTATCCCTACTTGCACATTCATCTTCTGCACATCAATCACTCCAGTGTTTAATTGGTATATTGTAATTACTTTGCCACCATGGGCTATTTATTGCCTTACCTCCCTTATCTTACCTCATTTGCACACACTGTATATAGATTTTTTCTACAGTATTATTGACTGTATGTTTGTTTATTCCATGTGTAACTCTGTGTTGTTGTATGTGTCGAACTGCTTTGCTTTTTTCGTGGCCAGGTCGCAGTTGTAAATGAGAACTTGTTAGGGTTCTGCATCAGAAGACCTGACCTCCAAAATCACCCAACCTCAACCCAAGTGAGATGGTTTGGGATGAGTTGGACTGCAGAGTGAAGGAAAAGCAGCCAACAAGTGCTCAGCATATGTGGGAACTCCTTCAAGAATTTTGGAAAAGCATTCCAGGTGAAGCTGGTTGGGAGAATGCCATGAGTGTGCAAAGCTGTCATCAAGGCAAAGGGTGGCTACTTTGAAGAACCTAAAATATAAAAGATATTTGTTGTACACTTTTTTGGTTACTACATAATTCCATATGTGTTTTTACATAGTTTTGATGTCTTCACTATTATTCTACAATCTCGACTAAATCAGTTGGAAACGTTTAAAATTGCAGGCAAAGGTCAAGAATAAATTTTTGTAAGGGGGTGAGAGAGAGAGAGAGAGAGAGAGACAGAGACAGAGACAGAGACAGAGAGAGACAGAGATGGCATCTGTTAGTTAGACATCTCAGCTGGAGTAACGGGGCCCAAGAGCTTTCAGTGGACAACAGGTTTCCATGTATGAAGGAATACTGAGCTACTTGTACAGTGTCACTTTCATGTGATAACAGCAGAGTGATGGTTAATATATTCATGAATCGAGGAGTTCGCTGGAGGACAGGAAATGTTCTTTGGAAGGAACGGAGGAACATTCTGGAAAAAGGTTTTGATATCTATATGGTTGACTGATTTCATTTTCTGTATTGTTTTGCCCTCTTGAACAAACTCCGTCACCGCAATATGTAGTTCATCTGGAAACTGTATTTCATTCTCGGGAGGTATCTACACTATTTAGTTTCCACATTACCTCCCTAAAAGTGAAAATATATTCCTGTTAAAATGTAATGACTTATTTATCAGGGGGATTCATTCTCATTGTCAGTCTCTGGTTGTAGTCCTCTTGTATGTATACAAGTGTAGGATCTTAATTTGATCACTCTTTTGTTGCTGAGAAAACCCATCCCAACACTTTTCATGTAGCCCACTTTTGGCCTGCTAATAACCTAACCACCGACCAAGCAACATTATGGACTAAACATTCAAATCCTATTGCTGCGGGATTATTTTGCTGTGACAATATAGGTCAAATTAAGATCCTACATCTGTACTAGTTTTGTCCTTCTGACTCTATGAGATTGATATTTAAATACCAAAAAAATATATATTTCTAGGAATCCCAGAGGCACTGGAGACAGGAGAGTTAAATAGTGGTGAGGTTTGCTTTGCTTTCATTTGCTACATAAACATGACACACCCTCTTACCCTGAAGCTCAATTCATCCATTTTATTCAGTAGTATATGTCTTTCTGACGGATGTCTTCAATAACTCACAACAACAGGACCAGCAGTCTAGTCTGCCCTCTGCTAAGTTCATCTGGCACGTCTGAGTTTTCCTATACGAGTATTTTTTTAAAATTTACCAGTGTTTTCAAAGTAGGCATTTATCTGTTTTCTGTGCCCTCAACAGGTCCCCACAGCAAGCGAAATCAGAGAAAGTAACAGGGTATACCCACAAGGCTAAACCCAAAGATACATTTATCATCACTATAATTAATTAAATATCTTGCCCAGGGTGAAGTATGTCCTCCATGACCCATAACATAAGAGAGTTTTTATTTTCCGTTATGGCGTCCATCACTGAGAGAGTTAGTCTCCATCACCATGTTGGCTTCACCATTAGGAAGTGGCCCATTCTCTCACCATGTTGTCATCACAGCCAGTAAGAACTCAACCATAGAAGAATACTGCAGTGTTATCAGTGAACCCAGCCATTCGTTATCTGCTGCGTTTAAACAAACTTTTGTTTGGGTTGGCTGATAACAGTCGGACGTGTTGTGGCGGTCAGTCCCATTTAAAAGGCATGGCAGCAGGGTGAACTGGGTGACACCCCTCATAGGGCAAGTAATGATTTTCACCCTGGGAAATTGTAGTTTTTGGGTTGATAGTAAAACCATTTTGTCTTTTTTTCAGATAGAGTTGCAGGTGAAGGCTACTTCTGCTTCCCTTCTGGGTTTGACTCTACACAAAAATATTTGTATTGGCTCCTCACTGGCTTACAGTGCAGTAATTCTGAGCTGAAGATGGAACAGTGGTGTTTTGGTCCATTCTCAAATGTTCGTAACAACATGGGATGACCCCACAGTTGATACACATTCAAAGACTATATACTATAAGCCTGAGTAAGTGTCTTTATTTTGGGGAAGAGAAGAGGAGAGAGAATGTGAGGGAAGGAGACAGGAGGAGGAGAAACACACTGCAATAGCACATGCTATGGGACAACCACATACAGATGTTAGAGAACGGAGAAAAGGGATAAAATCACTTTGTACAGACTCCCGGACTTTGATGTGTGTGTGTGTGTGTGTGTGTGTGTGTGTGTGTGTGTGTGTGTGTGTGTTTATACATGCATGAGAGAGAGAGAGAGAGAGAGAGAGAGAGAGAGAGAGAGAGAGAGGAAAGGGAAAAAGAAAGAGAGCATCAACAGAAAATATGAAAAGGTCAGGAATAATGAGAAAATGGAAAATAATAATAATGGGCAGATCACCAATGCAACAGGCCTCTGTTTGGAACAGCAGCTGGTTATAAAGACAACAACACCAAAGTAACTGATGCAACAGGCCTCTGTTTTGAACAGCACCTGGTAATAAATACAACACCAAAGTAACTGATGCAACAGGCCTCTGTTTTGAACAGCATCTGGTTATAAAGCCAACAACACCAAAGTAACTGACGCAACAAAGGTTAGGTATGTAACCACGGTTATGTGAGCTATATGGATCACTCCAACATATTGGTATCACTACGCGGCGGAGGGACACCTGTGTCATGGCTGGGGTCCACCCCTATATGTAGACCCCATATAGCTCACATAACCGTGGTTACATACGTAACCTTTGTTATGTTTTGTAATATTGGGTCACTCCAATATATTGGTATACCCATACCAGATTAGTCGGTGCTAGAGGGACTTTTCCGCTGGCTGGCGCGGGACCGAGACGCAGGGGCCGTCAATGTGGAAGGGGGTCCCGGCACAGTCCCTGGAAGGGATGGCAACGCCCAGGACCGCTGAACCAACCGCAGAGGGAGGTGCCACATTTATCCGATAGTACCTAGCAACGGTGCAAGAGGAAGCCCAGCTGGTTGCAGCACCGATATCAGCGAGGGGCAATCCTCTCAGTAGCGCCCAGGATGTTGCCACACCTTGTGTTGAATGTGCCACAACAGATCCCAGCACTGGCCTGCCAGCCAGGCGGTATGCTGTCATAATCGTGTCCATGATCCAGTGAAACAAAGAGCTGGTCTGTTGTTCTCACTGACCGTGTCCGCTCCACATAGGCAGCCAGTGCCCTCACAGGGCACAGCATGCTGGAGGGAGGCCCAGACTCCCCTGCCACTGCCGGGGGGGTCATAAGCAGACAGGATAAAAAGGGATGTTCACATGCCTGTCGGACAGAACCTTCAGGAGGAATGAAGGGTTGGAGCAGAGAGATATAATCCTCCCCCCTGGGTTCATCCGGTAGCACTCAGAACTTACCAAAAGAGAATGGAGCTCACCCACCCTCTTCATGGAAGAAATCGCTACCAAGAAAACCACCTTCATAGAGAGGTGTTTCAGGGAGGCAGACTAAAGGCGGCTTTGCCAAAAGCTACCAAGACCATATTCAGATCCCAGCTCGCCATTGAGTGGGTCCTAACTGGACACAGGCGACGAACCCCCTTCATAAACCTGGAGACCAAGGGATGGTGCCCCACTGGCCTGTCCATCCACCCGGCATGGCAGGCAGATATAGCAGCCAAATACCCTCTCAGTGTAGAGGCTGCCAAGCCCTCATCTAAGCGAGACTGCAGGTATTGGAGGACATACTGCACCCCGCATGACTCGGGCACAATCTCAATACCAGTGCACCAAGAGCAGAACTACAGGTATGCCGCGGGTATAACCAGCGCCCTTGCACTCTGCATGGTTTTCATTACACCCTCCTGTAGTCCTAACATGGACCATCGGTGTTGTTCAGTGGTCAAGCCAGCCCACAGACTGAGGCGGTGCAGCCTCGGATGCCACAGAGTTCCCCCGACCTGAGTCAGCAAGTCCGGTCTCAGGGAAAGTTGCCAAGGCAACAGGGCCAGAAGAAGGCTGAACCAGGGTTGTCTGGTCCAGTATGGGGCTACCAGAAGCAGACGATGCTCTGCTATCCTGGTCATGTCCAGCACAGCCTGGATCAGGGGAAAAGGGGGGAATGCGTTAGCTCCAGCCCTGGCCAATCGTGGGCCAGAGCATCCAAGCCCAGAGGCCCTGGGGGCTCCGACATGGAGTACCACAGGGGGCAGTGTGCATTGTCCAGGGAGGCAAACAGATCCACCTGCACCCTCCCGAACTTGTCCCACAGGTGCTGCACCACCTGGGGATGTAGGCTCCAGTCCCAAGGTGGCGGGCCCTCCATCGAGAGCATATCCGCTGCCACATTAAGGATGCCAGGTATGTGCAGTGCGTGTAGAGACGCTAGGACGTCCCTCAGCCCAGAGAAGGAGCTCCCATGCCATAATATGGAGGCGGTGGCACCTCAGTCCACCCTGATGGTTAATGTAAGCCACCACTGTGGTGTTGTCCGTTCTCACCAGGACATGTCTCCCTTCAGATGTGGAAGGAAAAACTGCAAGGCCAGCATTACAGCTCGGAGCTGTAGTGTATTGATGTGCCTGCCGCTCCAAGGGGGTAGCCAACAGCCGCTGGCCGACCTGCCCTTGGCGAATCGGAGGTGCTGCCAATGAGCTGGAGTGAACAGGAACATGGAAGTACACATCCATCAGGTCCAGTGTCACAAACCACTGGTCCCTGGACACGGCCTGCAACACGTGGGCAGGGGACAGCATTTGTAAGTCGCTCTGGATAAGAGCGTCTGCTAAATGACTTAAATGTAAATGTAATACCTTCGAGTACCCATTGAGGTTCCGGAGGTCCAGAATCGGTCGGAACCCTCCGTCTCTTTTTGGGAGAACAAAATAAGTGGAGTAGAACCCACCTAGCCATTCTTCCTGCGGAAGACACCCTTGTCCAGGAGTGAGGAAATCTCCAACCGCAGGGTTTTCTTCAGGAGGTCGACCACCATGGTGACACGAAGGCCCCTGAAGGACGGAGGCCAGCACCAGAATTGGAGTCAGTACCCCTCGAACATTGAGGACAACACCCATGGGGACTCCACACACTCCTCCCACTGTGCCCTTTGAGACCGGGAGAAGCGGCCAAGGCCGGGTAAGGGTGTGTCAGGGGACCTGCCGGGGCTCGCCTCTCCTCTGGTGCCCCGAGCGCATGGGTTCCCCAGGCACGTCCCTATGCTGGTGACAGTTGACACCATCACACCTGTCACAAAGGGAAGCCATAAGCTCAGCCAAGTTAACAAGGCCACGGAGCAGGGGTCCCTGGGAGAGCTTATGTCGTGACCCGATTGGAGGAATAGGAACCCGGTGAGGGATATATTACCCAGTACCTCTACAAAAACAGGCTGTTGCTTCACCTCACATTGTGCCTCTCCCCTCTGTCGTCCCTTAGCACGAGGTGATGGGGCAATAGAGGGACCCCACCGTCGTTCAGGTGCAAGTGGATGGCGACGGTCCATCTGCCTTAGACCCAGTGCCTGAGGAGGTGGGATGAACCGTCTCAGGGTCCCCACGAACGTTATCGGTCTGCTCTAGAATGTCATCCACCCCTGGGCCAACGTCAGCCCTGGGGTGATGGGCAAATGTGCTCTGGAGAGCAGCTGGCAGACGGGATTGGGCCAGCCGGACATGGCACCAGGAGGTAACCATCTGCACCATGGCCCGGAGGAGCTCCTACGTGCCCTCCTGCAGCCAGGAAAACAGAGTCTGCAGGTAGGCCTGCAGCAGCATGGCCGCGTTGGTCAAGAGAGCTGAGGGACCCATATGTGGCTCTCAAGTCAGAATCAAAGACTCTAGATGGGGTCCAGCCTTCAGTCGCGGGTTCCGCCCTGGCAGGGGCCAAGCTATCCCACAAGGCCTCGCGGAACTCAGCAGAGATGGGGACAGATGGAGAGTCCTCACTTGTTGTCCACCAGTTGATGTCCAGTGCAGTGGCTACCCAAGTGAGTAGGCCTCGCATAGCCTCTCGAGCCACTGGCGGTGATGAAGCCCCGCTGGCGGCTTCTGATAGCCTGTCAGCCTGGTAGCCCCAGTGCCAGCATCGTCCCCCAGGAACAGCCTATCACTGGCCAACAGGGAACAGCTATCATTGCCATCAAAGTTATCAACCTCCTGACGCAGGGCATGCACCCTCCGTTCAAGGTGGTCCCAGAGGTCCGACTCATGCCTCTGTCCAGGACTGGCAGCAGATGGGTTCTGCCTGCGGTGGCTCTGGCTACGCTTCCTTGGAGGGGTACTGGGCCCAGTAGAGGGACTAACAGCTCGCTGCCGCACCACTCATGAGGGAGAGAGCTCGTCCCCAGCCTGAGCCCCAGACTGGTCGACACACTTGCGCATGGCCTCCAATAGCGCCAGGTGCAGGAGTTCAAAGAACACCACACAAAACAGGCATCCAGTATGGCTCAAACTCAGGCACTGCATACACGAGGCATGCGGATCCCCAAGAGGATGTCACCATCACACCTGTCACAAAGGGAAGCCATAAGCTCAGCCAAGCCACCAAGGCCACCAAGGCCACTTGACCCGCTTGGAGGAATAGGAACCCAGTGAGGGATAAATAACCCAGTACCTCTGCAAACATAGGGGAAGACCCCTGTGGGAGAAACAGGCAGACAAAAACAAACAGCAACCAGGTAATGGATTTGATATATGTGTTGTTTTTGTTTTGTTTTACGCCAACTGCGATTTTACCAAGCAGGTTTAATATCCAAGCAGAAAACAAAAAACAGCACAATATGATGGAGTAACTCCACTAAGGAACTCCAAAGTTAATGTTTCAACATAGTGGCAGCCCACCACCATACTCTTACATTCTGCAGGAGAAAGACCAAGAAAACCCTGCAGGGGAATTAGCAGAGAACCTGTGTAGGGAAATTAGCAGAGAACCCGCGCCTATAGGCCTATATATAGGGCAGACGCCAGCCGTAGGTGTTTACGGGAGTAAATCTGTAAAAAACAGCAGCTGGTCATAAAGACAACAACACCACCAAAGTAACTGATGCAACAGGCCAAAGTAACTTAATAGTAACTTAATAGATGTATGATCCACAGGCACACCATAGCTGATTGTATTGCTTTGAAAGAGAGAGGATGTGTCCTAAATGGCACTCTTTTCTGCCCTATATGATATAAAAGTAGTGCATTGCATAGGGATTAGGGTGCCATTTCAGGTAACACCCCTGAAATCAGCAGGTTGGTACGCTCCAAAGACAGGATAGGAAATTCAATACTTCTATCTTCTTAACATTCATCCGCACTATCCTCTCTTCTTCATTGACTCACATTCATATCCATGTATTATAGCCCATACAATTGTTCCATGCAGCGGTACCAAAAACTGCACATGTGAGAGATTCTTCTGTCTGTGTCATATCCTCTATAATATGTTTCATGCATTTAAGTGAAAGTCAAGGTCTGGATGCTGTGCAAGCACTGCAGATCCTTTATTTAAAGAGGGCCAAAAGGCCATGGTGGCTTGATTAAGTCCAGGCCTAAATCATTTTCCACACGTGGATCTCACATTATAAAACTGAGCCATCTTTTTCAGTCCAGCTCCCAAATACCATGAGATTTAAAAAAACAAAAACAAGGATATTAGCTACACCATATTCATCAAGAGCGACCCAATTTCCATATATTTGGGTGACGGACACAACAATGCTAAATTACAAGGTTATAAAAACGTCAATTACAACAATTTGCGGCCACGGTAAAAACACACAGGTCCATGAACTGTTTTCTACATGCTGCTGCTTTTGTGTGTGTGTCATTTTGAATAAGTAGGTCATGCTCTGTTTGGGCTGGAAAATGTTAGCCCTCATTCTGCAGAGATGAAATCATCGCTATGGGAATCGGTAGAAAGTGTGAGAGAGAGACAGTGAGAGAGAGAGACAGTGAGAGAGAGACAGTGAGAGAGAGAGTGAAATACCACAGTGTGCAATCAGAGCAGCAAGATTTGTGACCTGTTGCCACAAGAAAAGGGCAGCCGGTGAAGAACAAACACCATTGTAAATACAACCTGTATTTATGGCTATTTATTTTCCCTTTTGTACTTTAACTATTTACACATCATTACAACACTGTATATGTACATAACATGACATTTGAAATTTCTTTATTATTTTGGAAGTTTTGGAAGTGTAATGTTTACAGTTAATTTGTCATTGTTTATTATCTATTTCACATGCTTTGGCAATGTAAACATGTGTTTCCCATGCCAATAAAGCCCTTCAATTAAATTGAATTGAATTTGAATTTAAATTGAATTGAGAGAGAGAGAGAGAGAGAGAGAGAGAGAGAGAGAGAGAGAGAGTCGAGGCTAGGGTTAGGATTGAACCGGGATGTGGATATGAAGCTAGGTTTAGGGTTAGAGTTGTGCTTGAACTGGGATGTGGATATGAAGTTAGGGTTAGGGTTAGGGTTGGGTTTGAACTGGGATGTGGATATGAAGTTAGGGTTAGGGTTAGGGTTGGGTTTGAACTGGGATGTGGATATGAAGCTAGGGTTAGGGTTAGGGTTAGGTTTGAACTGGGATGTGGATATGAAGCTAGGGTTAGGGTTAGGGTTAGGTTTGAACTGGGATGTGGATATGAAGCTAGGGTTAGGGTTAGGGTTGGGTTTGAACTGGGATGTGAAGTTAGGGTTAGGGTTGGGTTTGAACTGGGATGTGGATATGAAGCTAGGGTTAGGGTTAGGGTTAGGTTTGGGTTTGAACTGGGATGTGAAGTTAGGGTTAGGGTTGGGTTTGAACTGGGATGTGGATATGAAGCTAGGGTTAGGGTTAGGGCTAGGTTTGAACTGGGATGTGGATATGAAGCTAGGGTTAGGGTTAGGGTTGGGTTTGAACTGGGATGTGGATATGAAGCTAGGGTTAGGGTTAGGATTAGGTTTGAACTGGGATGTGGATATGAAGCTAGGGTTAGGGTTAGGGTTAGGTTTGAACTGGGATGTGGATATGAAGCTAGGGTTAGGGTTAGGGTTAGGTTTGAACTGGGATGTGGATATGCGGCTAGGGTTAGGGTTAGGTTTGAACTGGGATGTGGATATGAAGCTAGGGTTAGGGTTAGGGTTAGGGTTGAACTGGGATTTGGATATGCAGCTAGGGTTAGAGTTAGGTTTGAACTGGGATGTGGATATGAAGCTAGGGTTAGGGTTAGAGTTGGGTTTGAACTGGGATGTGGATATGAAGCTAGGGTTAGGGTTAGGGTTAGGGTTTGAACTGGGATGTGGATATGAAGTTAGGGTTAGGGTTAGGGTTGGGTTTGAACTGGGATGTGGATATGAAGCTAGGGTTAGGGTTAGGTTTGAACTGGGATGTGGATATGAAGCTAGGGTTAGGGTTAGGGTTAGGTTTGAACTGGGATGTGGATATGAAGCTAGGGTTAGGGTTAGGGTTGGGTTTTAACTGGTTTGAACTGGGATGTGGATATGAAGCTAGGGTTAGGGTTAGGGTTGGGTTTGAACTGGGATGTTGGATTTGAAGCTATGTGGGGTTAGGGTTAGGGTTAGGGTTAGGTTTGAACTGGGATGTGGATATGAAGCTAGGGTTAGGGTTAGGGTTGGGTTTGAACTGGGATGTGGATATGAAGCTAGGGTTAGGTTAGGATTAGGTTTGAACTGGGGGTTAGGGTTAGGGTTAGGTTTGAACTGGGATGTGGATATGAAGCTAGGGTTAGGGTTAGGGTTAGGTTTGAACTGGGATGTGGATATGAAGCTAGGGTTAGGGTTAGGGTTAGGTTTGAACTGGGATGTGGATATGAAGCTAGGGTTAGGGTTAGGGTTAGGTTTGAACTGGGATGTGGATATGAAGCTAGGGTTAGGTTAGGGTTAGGTTTGAACTGGGATGTGGATATGAAGCTAGGGTTAGGGTTAGTTAGGGTTAGGTTTGAACTGGGATGTGGATATGAAGCTAGGGTTAGGGTTAGAGTTGGGTTTGAACTGGGATGTGGATATGAAGCTAGGGTTAGGGTTAGGGTGAAGCTAGTTGTTTGGGGTTTGAACTGGGATGTGGATATGAAGCTAGGGTTAGGGTTAGGTTGGGTTTGAACTGGGATGTGGATTTGAAGCTAGGGTTAGGGTTGTTGGGTTTGAACTGGGATGTGGATATGAAGCTAGGGTTAGGGTTAGGGTTAGGTTTGAACTGGGATGTGGATATGAAGCTAGGGTTGGGGTTAGGGTTAGGTTTGAACTGGGATGTGGATATGAAGCTAGGGTTAGGGTTAGGGTTGGGTTTGAACTGGGATGTGGATATGAAGCTAGGGTTAGGGTTAGGGTTAGGTTTGAACTGGGATGTGGATATGAAGCTAGGGTTAGGGTTGGGGTTAGGGTTGGGTTTGAACTGGGATGTGGATATGAAGCTAGGGTTAGGGTTAGGGTTAGGTTTGAACTGGGATGTGGATATGAAGCTAGGGTTAGGGTTAGGGTTAGGTTTGAACTGGGATGTGGATATGAAGCTAGGGTTAGGGTTAGGGGTTAGGTTTGAACTGGGATGTGGATATGAAGCTAGGGGGTTTAGGGGTTAGGGTTGGGTTTGAACTGGGATGTGGATATGAAGCTAGGGTTAGGGTTAGGGTTAGGTTTGAACTGGGATGTGGATATGAAGCTAGGGTTAGGGTTAGGGTTAGGTTTGAACTGGGATGGATATGAAGCTAGGGTTAGGGTTAGGTTAGGTTTGAACTGGGATGTGGATATGAAGCTAGGGTTAGGGTTAGGGTTAGGTTTGAACTGGGATGTGGATATGAAGCTAGGGTTAGGGTTAGGGGTTAGGTTTGAACTGGGATGTGGATATGAAGCTAGGGGGTTAGGTTTGTTAGGGTTGGGTTTGAACTGGGATGTGGATATGAAGCTAGGGTTAGGGTTAGGGTTAGGTTTGAACTGGGATGTGGATATGAAGCTAGGGTTAGGGTTAGGGGGTTGGGATTTGAACTGGGATGTGGATATGAAGCTGGGAGGAAGTTTGAACTGGGTTAGGGTTAGGGTTAGGTTTGAACTGGGATGTGGATATGAAGCTAGGGTTAGGGTTAGGGTTAGGTTTGAACTGGGATGTGGATATGAAGCTAGGGTTAGGGTTAGGGTTAGGTTTGAACTGGGATGTGGATATGAAGCTAGGGTTAGGGTTAGGGTTAGGTTTGAACTGGGATGTGGATATGAAGCTAGGGTTAGGGTTAGTTAGGTTTGAACTGGGATGTGGATATGAAGTTAGGGTTAGGGTTAGGGTTAGGTTTGAACTGGGATGTGGATATGAAGCTAGGGTTAGGGTTAGGTTGGGTTTGAACTGGGATGTGGATATGAAGCTAGGGTTAGGGTTAGGGTTAGGGGGTTTGAACTGGGATGTGGATATGAAGCTAGGGTTAGGGTTAGGGTTAGGGTTTGAACTGGGATGTGGATATGAAGCTAGGGTTAGGGTTAGGGTTAGGTTTGAACTGGGATGTGGATATGAAGCTAGGGTTGGGGTTAGGGTTGGGTTTGAACTGGGATGTGGATATGAAGCTAGGGTTAGTGGTTAGGGGTTAGGTTGGGTTTGAACTGGGATGTGGATATGAAGCTAGGGTTAGGGTTAGGGTTAGGTTTGAACTGGGATGTGGATATGAAGCTAGGGTTAGGGTTAGGGTTAGGTTTGAACTGGGATGTGGATATGAAGCTAGGGTTAGGGTTAGGGTTAGGTTTGAACTGGGATGTGGATATGAAGCTAGGGTTAGGGTTAGGGTTAGGGTTTGAACTGGGATGTGGATATGAAGCTATGTGGGGTTAGGGTTAGGGTTAGGTTTGAACTGGGATGTGGATATGAAGCTAGGGTTAGGGTTAGGGTTAGGTTTGAACTGGGATGTGGATATGAAGCTAGGGTTAGGGTTAGGGTTAGGTTTGAACTGGGATGTGGATATGAAGCTAGGGTTAGGGTTAGGGTTAGGTTTGAACTGGGATGTGGATATGAAGCTAGGGTTAGGGTTAGGTTAGGTTTGAACTGGGATGTGGATATGAAGCTAGGGTTAGGGTTAGGGTTGGGTTTGAACTGGGATGGGTTAGGGTTATGATGAAGCTAGGGAGGGTTAGGGTTAGGTTTGAACTGGGATGTGGATATGAAGCTAGGGTTAGGGTTAGGTTTGAACTGGGATGTGGATATGAAGCTAGGGTTAGGGTTAGGAGTTGGGTTTGAACTGGGATGTGGATATGAAGCTAGGGTTAGGGTTAGGGGTTAGGTTTGAACTGGGATGTGGATATGAAGCTAGGGTTAGGGTTAGGGTTAGGTTTGAACTGGGATTGGTTTGAACTAGGGTTAGGGTTAGGGAGGTTTGAACTGGGATGGATGAAGCTAGGGTTAGGGTTAGGGTTAGGTTTGAACTGGGATGTGGATATGAAGCTAGGGGTTAGGGTTAGTTAGGTTTGAACTGGGATGTGGATATGAAGCTAGGTTAGGGTTAGGGTTAGGGGTTGAACTGGGATGTGGATATGAAGCTAGGGTTAGGGTTAGAGTTGGGTTTGAACTGGGATGTGGATATGAAGCTAGGGTTAGGGTTAGGGTTGGGTTTGAACTGGGATGTGGATATGAAGCTAGGGTTAGGGTTAGGGTTAGGTTTGAACTGGGATGTGGTTTGAACTAGGGATGTGGATTTGAAGCTGGGTTAGGTTTGAACTGGGATGTGGATATGAAGCTAGGGTTAGGGTTAGGGTTAGGTTTGAACTGGGATGTGGATATGAAGCTAGGGTTAGGGTTAGGGTTGGGTTTGAACTGGGATGTGGATAGCTAGGGTTGGGGTTAAGAACTGGGATGTGGTTAGGGTTAGGGTTAGGTTTGAACTGGGATGTGGATATGAAGCTAGGGTTAGGGTTAGGGTTAGGTTTGAACTGGGATGTGGATATGAAGCTAGGGTTAGGGGGTTACTGGGGTTAGGTTTGAACTGGGATGTGGAGGGTTAGGGTTAGGGTTAGGTTTGAACTGGGATGTGGATATGAAGCTAGGGTTAGGGTTAGGGTTAGGTTTGAACTGGGATGTGGATATGAAGCTAGGGTTAGGGTTAGGGTTAGGTTTGAACTGGGATGTGGATATGAAGCTAGGGTTAGGGTTAGGGTTAGGTTTGAACTGGGATGTGGTTAGGGTTATGAACTGGGAGTTAGGGTTAGGGTTAGGGTTAGGTTTGAACTGGGATGTGGATATGAAGCTAGGGTTAGGGTTAGGTTGGGTTTGAACTGGGATGTGGATATGAAGCTAGGGTTAGGGTTAGGGTTAGGTTTGAACTGGGATGTGGATATGAAGCTAGGGTTAGGGTTAGGGTTAGGTTTGAACTGGGATGTGGATATGAAGCTAGGGTTAGGGTTAGGGTTAGGTTTGAACTGGGATGTTGAAGTTAGGGTTAGGGTTAGGGTTAGGGTTGGGTTTGAACTGGGATGTGGATATGAAGTTAGGGTTAGGGTTAGGGTTAGGTTTGAACTGGGATGTGGATATGAAGCTAGGGTTAGGGTTAGGGTTAGGTTTGAACTGGGATGTGGATATGAAGCTAGGGTTAGGGTTAGGGTTAGGTTTGAACTGGGATGTGGATATGAAGCTGGATATGAAGCTAGGGTTAGGGTTAGGGTTAGGGTTAGGGAACTGGGGTGGATTGAACTAGGGTTAGGTTAGGTTTGGATGTGGATATGAAGCTAGGGTTAGGGTTAGAGTTGGGTTTGAACTGGGATGTGGATATGAAGCTAGGGTTAGGGTTAGAGTTGGGTTTGAACTGGGATGTGGATATGAAGCTAGGGTTAGGGTTAGGGGGTTTGAACTGGGATGTGGATATGAAGCTAGGGTTAGGGTTAGGGTTAGGTTTGAACTGGGATGTGGATATGAGTTAGGTTTGCTGGGATGTGGTTAGGGTTAGGGTTAGGTTTTGAACTGGGATGTGGATATGAAGCTAGGGTTAGGGTTAGGGTTAGGGTTTGAACTGGGATGTGGATATGAAGCTAGGGTTAGGGTTAGGGTTGGGTTTGAACTGGGATGTGGATATGAAGCTAGGGTTAGGGTTAGGGTTGGGTTTGAACTGGGATGTGGAGGGTTAGGGTTGGGTTTGAACTGGGATGTGAAGCTAGGGTTAGGTTTGAACTGGGATGGGTTAGGGTTAGGTTTGAACTGGGATGTGGATATGAAGCTAGGGTTAGGGTTAGGGTTGGGTTTGAACTGGGATGTGGATATGAAGCTAGGGTTAGGGTTAGGGTTAGGTTTGAACTGGGATGTGGATATGAAGCTAGGGTTAGGGTTAGGGTTAGGTTTGAACTGGGATGTGGATATGAAGCTAGGGTTAGGGTTAGGGTTAGGGTTTGAACTGGGATGTGGATATGAAGCTAGGGTTAGGGTTAGGGTTGGGTTTGAACTGGGATGTGGATATGAAGCTAGGGTTAGGGTTAGGGTTAGGTTTGAACTGGGATGTGGATATGAAGCTAGGGTTAGGGTTAGGTTAGGTTTGAACTGGGATGGATATGAAGCTAGGGTTAGGGGGTTAGGGGAACTGGGATGTGGATATGAAGCTAGGGGTTAGGGTTAGGTTTGAACTGGGATGTGGATATGAAGCTAGGGTTAGGGTTAGAGTTAGGGGTTTGAACTGGGATGTGGATATGAAGCTAGGGTTAGGGTTAGGGTTGGGTTTGAACTGGGATGTGGATATGAAGCTAGGGGTTAGGGTTAGGGTTAGGTTTGAACTGGGATGTGGATATGAAGCTAGGGTTAGGGTTAGGGTTAGGTTTGAACTGGGATGTGGATATGAAGCTAGGGTTAGGGTTAGGGTTGAACTGGGATGTGGATAGCTAGGGTTGGGTTAGGGTTTTGAACTGGGATGTGGATATGAAGCTAGGGTTAGGGTTAGGGTTAGGTTTGAACTGGGATGTGGATATGAAGCTAGGGTTAGGGTTAGGGTTGGGTTTGAACTGGGATGTGGATATGAAGCTAGGGTTAGGGTTAGGGTTGGGTTTGAACTGGGATGTGGATATGAAGCTAGGGTTAGGGTTAGGGTTGGGTTGAACTGGGATGTGGGTTAGGGTTAGGGTTAGGTTTGAACTGGGATGTGGATGAAGCTAGGGTTAGGGTTAGGGTTAGGTTTGAACTGGGATGTGGATATGAAGCTAGGGTTAGGGTTAGGGTTGGGTTTGAACTGGGATGTGGATGGATATGAAGTTAGGGTTAGGGTTAGGGTTAGGTTTGAACTGGGATGTGGATATGAAGCTAGGGTTAGGGTTGAACTGGGGGTTAGGTTAGGTTGGGTTTGAACTGGGATGTGGATATGAAGCTAGGGTTAGGGTTAGGGTTGGGTTTGAACTGGGATGTGGATATGAAGTTAGGGTTAGGGTTAGGTTAGGTTTGAACTGGGATGTGGATATGAAGCTAGGGTTAGGGTTAGGGTTAGGTTTGAACTGGGATGTGGATGTTGGGTTAGGGTTAGGTTTGAACTGGGATGTGGATATGAAGCTAGGGTTAGGTTAGGTTGGGTTTGAACTGGGATGTGGATATGAAGCTAGGGTTAGGGTTAGGGTTAGGTTTGAACTGGGATGTGGATATGAAGCTAGGGGGTTAGGGTTAGGTTTGAACTGGGATGTGGATATGAAGCTAGGGTTAGGGTTAGGGTTAGGTTTGAACTGGGATGTGGATATGAAGCTAGGGTTAGGGTTAGGGTTAGGTTTGAACTGGGATGTGGATATGAAGCTAGGGTTAGGGTTAGAGTTAGGGTTTGAACTGGGATGTGGATATGAAGCTAGGGTTAGGGTTAGGGTTAGGGTTTGAACTGGGATGTGGATATGAAGCTAGGGTTAGGGTTAGGTTAGGTTTGAACTGGGATGTGGATATGAAGCTAGGGTTAGGGTTAGGGTTAGGTTTGAACTGGGATGTGGATATGAAGCTAGGTTAGGGTTAGGGTTAGGTTTGAACTGGGATGTGGATATGAAGCTAGGGTTAGGTTAGGTTTGAACTGGGATGTGGATATGAAGCTAGGGGTTAGGGTTAGGGTTAGGTTTGAACTGGGATGTGGATATGAAGCTAGGGTTAGGGTTAGGGTTGGGTTTGAACTGGGATGTGGATATGAAGCTAGGGTTAGGGTTAGGGTTAGGTTTGAACTGGGATGTGGATATGAAGCTAGGGTTAGGGTTAGGGTTAGGTTTGAACTGGGATGTGGTTATGAAGCTAGGGTTAGGGTTAGGGTTAGGTTTGAACTGGGATGTGGATATGAAGCTAGGGTTAGGGTTAGGGTTAGGTTTGAACTGGGATGTGGATATGAAGCTAGGGTTAGGGTTAGGTTAGGTTTGAACTGGGATGTGGATATGAAGCTAGGGTTAGGGTTAGGGTTAGGTTTGAACTGGGATGTGGATATGAAGCTAGGGTTAGGGTTAGGGGGTTTGAACTGGGATGTGGATATGAAGCTAGGGTTAGGGTTAGGGTTAGGTTTGAACTGGGATGTGGATATGAAGCTAGGGTTAGGGTTAGGGTTAGGTTTGAACTGGGATGTGGATATGAGCTAGGGTTAGGGTTAGGGGTTAGGTTTGAACTGGGATGTGGATATGAAGCTAGGGTTAGGGTTAGGGTTGGGTTTGAACTGGGATGTGGATATGAAGCTAGGGTTAGGGTTAGGGTTAGGTTTGAACTGGGATGTGGATATGAAGCTAGGGTTAGGGTTAGAGTTGGGTTTGAACTGGGATGTGGATATGAAGCTAGGGTTAGGGTTAGGGTTAGGTTTGAACTGGGATGTGGATATGAAGCTAGGGTTAGGGTTAGGGTTAGGTTTGAACTGGGATGTGGATATGAAGCTAGGGTTAGGGGGTTTGAACTGGGATGTGGATATGAAGCTAGGGTTAGGGTTAGGGTTAGGTTTGAACTGGGATGTGGATATGAAGCTAGGGTTAGGGTTAGGGTTAGGTTTGAACTGGGATGTGGATATGAAGCTAGGGTTAGGGTTAGGTTAGGTTTGAACTGGGATGTGGATATGAAGCTAGGGTTAGGGTTAGGGTTAGGTTTGAACTGGGATGTGGATATGAAGCTAGGGTTAGGGTTAGGTTAGTTAGGTTTGAACTGGGATGTGGATATGAACTAGGGTTAGGGTTAGGGTTAGGTTTGAACTGGGATGTGGATATGAAGCTAGGGTTAGGGTTAGGGTTAGGTTTGAACTGGGATGTGGATATGAAGCTAGGGTTAGGGTTAGGGTTGGGTTTGAACTGGGATGTGGATATGAAGCTAGGGTTAGGGTTAGGGTTAGGTTTGAACTGGGATGTGGATATGAAGCTAGGGTTAGGGTTAGGGTTAGGTTTGAACTGGGATGTGGATATGAAGCTAGGGTTAGGGTTAGGGTTGGGTTTGAACTGGGATGTGAAGTTAGGGTTAGGGTTGGGTTTGAACTGGGATGTGGATATGAAGCTAGGGTTAGGGTTAGGGTTAGGTTTGAACTGGGATGTGGATATGAAGCTAGGGTTAGGGTTAGGGTTAGGTTTGAACTGGGATGTGGATATGAAGCTAGGGTTAGGGTTAGGGTTAGGTTTGAACTGGGATGTGGATATGAAGCTAGGGTTAGGGTTAGGGTTAGGTTTGAACTGGGATGTGGATATGAAGCTAGGGTTAGGGTTAGAGTTGGGTTTGAACTGGGATGTGGATATGAAGCTAGGGTTAGGGTTAGGGTTGGGTTTGAACTGGGATGTGGATATGAAGCTAGGGTTAGGGTTAGGGTTAGGTTTGAACTGGGATGTGGATATGAAGCTAGGGTTGGGGTTAGAGTTGGGTTTGAACTGGGATGTGGATATGAAGCTAGGGTTAGGGTTAGAGTTGGGTTTGAACTGGGATGTGGATATGAAGCTAGGGTTGGGGTTAGGGTTAGGTTTGAACTGGGATGTGGATATGAAGCTAGGGTTAGGGTTAGGGTTAGGGTTGGGTTTGAACTGGGATATGAAGCTAGGGTTAGGGTTAGGGTTAGGTTAGGTTTGAACTGGGATGTGGATATGAAGCTAGGGTTAGGGTTAGGGTTGAACTGGGTTAGGGTTAGGGTTTTGGGATGTGGATATGAAGCTAGGGTTAGGGTTAGGTTTGAACTGGGATGTGGATATGAAGCTAGGGTTAGGGTTAGGTTGGGTTTGAACTGGGATGTGGATATGAAGCTAGGGTTAGGGTTAGGGTTAGGTTTGAACTGGGATGGATATGAAGCTAGGGTTGGGGTTAGGGTTAGGTTTGAACTGGGATGTGGATATGAAGCTAGGGTTAGGGTTAGGGTTAGGTTTGAACTGGGATGTGGATATGAAGCTAGGGTTAGGGTTAGGGTTAGGTTTGAACTGGGATGTGGATATGAAGCTAGGGTTAGGGTTAGGGTTAGGGTTGAACTGGGATGTGGATATGAAGCTAGGGTTGGGGTTAGAGTTGGGTTTGAACTGGGATGTGGATATGAAGCTAGGGTTAGGGTTAGGGTTGGGTTTGAACTGGGATGTGGATATGAAGCTAGGGTTAGGGTTAGGGTTAGGTTTGAACTGGGATGTGGATATGAAGCTAGGGTTAGGGTTAGGGTTAGGTTTGAACTGGGATGTGGATATGAAGCTAGGGTTAGGGTTAGGGTTAGGTTTGAACTGGGATGTGGATATGAAGCTAGGGTTAGGGTTAGGGTTAGGTTTGAACTGGGATGTGGATATGAAGCTAGGGTTAGGGTTAGAGTTGTGCTTGAACTGGGATGTGGATATGAAGTTAGGGTTAGGGTTAGGGTTGGGTTTGAACTGGGATGTGAAGTTAGGGTTAGGGTTGGGTTTGAACTGGGATGTGGATATGAAGCTAGGGTTAGGGTTAGGGTTAGGTTTGAACTGGGATGTGGTTAGGGTTAGGGTTAGGGTTAGGTTTGAACTGGGATGTGGATATGAAGCTAGGGTTAGGGTTAGGGTTAGGTTTGAACTGGGATGTGGATATGAAGCTAGGGTTAGGGTTAGAGTTGTGCTTGAACTGGGATGTGGATATGAAGTTAGGGTTAGGGTTAGGGTTGGGTTTGAACTGGGATGTGAAGTTAGGGTTAGGGTTGGGTTTGAACTGGGATGTGGATATGAAGCTAGGGTTAGGGTTAGGGTTAGGTTTGAACTGGGATGTGGATATGAAGCTAGGGTTAGGGTTAGGGTTGGGTTTGAACTGGGATGTGGATATGAAGCTAGGGTTAGGGTTAGGATTAGGTTTGAACTGGGATGTGGATATGAAGCTAGGGTTAGGGTTAGGGTTAGGTTTGAACTGGGATGTGGATATGAAGCTAGGGTTAGGGTTAGGTTTGAACTGGGATGTGGATATGAAGCTAGGGTTAGGGTTAGGGTTAGGTTTGAACTGGGATGTGGATATGAAGCTAGGGTTAGGGTTAGGGTTAGGGTTGAACTGGGATTTGGATATGCAGCTAGGGTTAGAGTTAGGTTTGAACTGGGATGTGGATATGAAGCTAGGGTTAGGGTTAGAGTTGGGTTTGAACTGGGATGTGGATATGAAGCTAGGGTTAGGGTTAGGGTTAGGGTTGGGTTTGAACTGGGATGTGGATATGAAGCTAGGGTTAGGGTTAGGGTTGGGTTTGAACTGGGATGTGGATATGAAGCTAGGGTTAGGGTTAGGGTTAGGGTTAGGTTTGAACTGGGATGTGGATATGAAGCTAGGGTTGGGGTTAGAGTTGGGTTTGAACTGGGATGTGGATATGAAGCTAGGGTTAGGGTTAGGTTTGAACTGGGATGTGGATATGAAGCTAGGGTTAGGGTTAGGGTTAGGGTTGGGTTTGAACTGGGATGTGGATATGAAGCTAGGGTTAGGGTTAGGGTTAGGGTTAGGTTTGAACTGGGATGTGGATATGAAGGGTTGGGGTTAGAGTTGGGTTTGAACTGGGATGTGGATATGAAGCTAGGGTTAGGGTTAGAGTTGGGTTTGAACTGGGATGTGGATATGAAGCTAGGGTTGGGGTTAGGGTTAGGTTTGAACTGGGATGTGGATATGAAGCTAGGGTTGGGGTTAGGGTTAGGTTTGAACTGGGATGTGGATATGAAGCTAGGGTTAGGGTTAGGGTTAGGTTTGAACTGGGATGTGGATATGAAGCTAGGGTTAGGGTTAGGGTTAGGTTTGAACTGGGATGGATGTGGATGGGTTTGAAGCTGGGGTTAGGGTTAGGGTTAGGGTTGAACTGGGATGTGGATATGAAGCTAGGGTTAGGGTTAGGTTAGGTTTGAACTGGGATGTGGATATGAAGCTAGGGTTAGGGTTAGGGTTAGGTTTGAACTGGGATGTGGATATGAAGTTAGGGTTAGGGTTAGGGGGTTTTAGGGTTAGGGTTAGGGTTAGGTTTGAACTGGGATGTGGATATGAAGCTAGGGTTAGGGTTAGGTTTGAACTGGGTTGGATATGAAGCTTTAGGGTTAGGGGTTAGGTTTGAACTGGGATGGATATGAAGCTAGGGTTATGTGGTTAGGGTTAGGTTTGAACTGGGATGTGGATATGAAGCTAGGGTTAGGGTTAGGGTTAGGTTTGAACTGGGGGATGAAGCTAGGGGGTTAGGTTAGGTTTGAACTGGGATGTGGTTAGGGTTAGGGGGTTAGGTTTGAACTGGGATGTGGATATGAAGCTAGGGTTAGGGTTAGGGTTAGGTTTGAACTGGGATGTGGATATGAAGCTAGGGTTAGGGTTAGGTTAGGTTTGAACTGGGATGTGGATATGTTAGGGTTAGTTTGAAGGGTTAGGGTTAGGGTTAGGGTTGGGTTTGAACTGGGATGTGGATATGAAGCTAGGGTTAGGTTAGGTTAGGTTTGAACTGGGATGTGGGGTTAGGGTTAGGGTTAGGTTTGAACTGGGATGTGGATATGAAGCTAGGGTTAGGGTTAGGGTTAGGTTTGAACTGGGGGTTAGGGTTAGGGGGTTAGGGTTAGGAACTGGGATGTGGATATGAAGCTAGGGTTAGGGTTAGGGTTAGGTTTGAACTGGGATGTGGATATGAAGCTAGGGTTAGGGTTAGGGTTAGGTTTGAACTGGGATGTGGATATGAAGCTAGGGTTAGGGTTAGGGTTGGGTTTGAACTGGGATGTGGATATGAAGCTAGGGTTGGGATAGGGTTTGAACTGGGATGTGGATATGAAGGGTTAGGGTTAGGGTTAGGTTTGAACTGGGATGTGGATATGAAGCTAGGGTTAGGGTTAGGGTTAGGTTTGAACTGGGATGTGGATATGAAGCTAGGGTTAGGGTTAGGGTTAGGTTTGAACTGGGATGTGGATATGAAGCTAGGGGTTAGGGTTAGGTTAGGTTTGAACTGGGATGTGGATATGAAGCTAGGGTTAGGGTTAGGGTTAGGTTTGAACTGGGATGTGGATATGAAGCTAGGGTTAGGGTTAGGGGTTAGGTTTGAACTGGGATGTGGATATGAAGCTAGGGTTAGGGTTAGGGTTAGGTTTGAACTGGGATGTGGATATGAAGCTAGGGTTAGGATATGAAGCTAGGGTTGGGGTTAGGTTTGAACTGGGATGTGGATATGAAGCTAGGGTTAGGGTTAGGTTAGGTTTGAACTGGGATGTGGATATGAAGCTAGGGTTAGGGTTAGGGTTGGGTTTGAACTGGGATGTGGATATGAGGGTTAGGGTTGAACTGGGATGTGGATATGAAGTTAGGGGGTTAGGTTTGAACTGGGATGTGGATATGAAGCTAGGGTTAGGGTTAGAGTTGGGTTTGAACTGGGATGTGGATATGAAGCTAGGGTTGGGGTTAGGGTTAGGTTTGAACTGGGATGTGGATATGAAGCTAGGGGGTTAGGGTTAGGTTTGAACTGGGATGTGGATATGAAGCTAGGGTTAGGGTTAGGGTTAGGTTTGAACTGGGATGTGGATATGAAGCTAGGGTTAGGGTTAGGGTTAGGTTTGAACTGGGATGTGGAGGTTTATGAAGCTAGGGTTAGGGTTAGGGTTAGGTTTGAACTGGGATGTGGATATGAAGCTAGGGTTAGGGTTAGGGTTAGGTTTGAACTGGGATGTGGATATGAAGCTAGGGTTAGGGTTAGGGTTGGGTTTGAACTGGGATGTGGATATGAAGCTAGGGTTAGGGTTAGGGTTAGGTTTGAACTGGGATGTGGATATGAAGCTAGGGTTAGGGTTAGGGTTAGGTTTGAACTGGGATGTGGATATGAAGCTAGGGTTAGGGTTAGGGTTAGGTTTGAACTGGGATGTGGATATGAAGCTAGGGTTAGGGTTAGGGTTAGGTTTGAACTGGGATGTGGATATGAAGCTAGGGTTAGGGTTAGGGTTAGGTTTGAACTGGGATGGGATGTTGGGGTTAGGTTTGAACTGGGATGTGGCTAGGGTTAGGGTTAGGGTTAGGTTTGAACTGGGATGTGGATATGAAGCTAGGGTTAGGGTTAGGGTTAGGTTTGAACTGGGATGTGGATATGAAGCTAGGGTTAGGGTTAGGGTTAGGTTTGAACTGGGATGTGGATATGAAGCTAGGGTTAGGGTTAGGTTAGGTTTGAACTGGGATGTGGATATGAAGCTAGGGTTAGGGTTAGGGTTAGGTTTGAACTGGGATGTGGGTTAGGGTTAGGGTTAGGGTTAGGTTTGAACTGGGATGTGGATATGAAGTTAGGGTTAGGGGTTAGGGTTAGGTTTGAACTGGGATGTGGATATGAAGGGTTAGGGTTGGGTTAGGTTTGAACTGGGTTGAAGCTAGGGTTGGGGTTAGGGTTGGGTTTGAACTGGGATGTGGATATGAAGCTAGGTTAGGGTTAGGTTGGGTTAGATATGTTAGGGAGGTTTGAACTGGGATGTGGATATGAAGCTAGGGTTAGGGTTAGGGGGTTAGGTTTGAACTGGGATGTGGATATGAAGCTAGGGTTAGGGTTAGGGTTAGGTTTGAACTGGGATGTGGATATGAAGCTAGGGTTAGGGTTAGGGTTAGGGTTGGGTTTGAACTGGGATGTGGATATGCTAGGGTTAGGGTTAGGGTTAGGTTTGAACTGGGATGTGGATATGAAGCTAGGGTTAGGGTTAGGTTGGGTTTGAACTGGGATGTGGATATGAAGCTAGGGTTAGGGTTAGGGGGTTGAACTGGGGTTATGAAGCTTTAGGGTTAGGGTTAGGTTTGAACTGGGATGTGGATATGAAGCTAGGGTTAGGGTTAGGGTTAGGTTTGAACTGGGATGTGGATATGAATGGGGTTAGGGTTAGAGTTAGGTTTGAACTGGGATGTGGATATGAAGCTAGGGTTAGGTTAGGTTTGAACTGGGATGTGGATATGAAGCTAGGGTTAGGGTTAGGGTTAGGTTTGAACTGGGATGTGGATATGAAGCTAGGGTTAGGGTTAGGGTTAGGGTTGAACTGGGATGTGGATATGAAGCTAGGGTTAGAGTTAGGTTTGAACTGGGATGTGGATATGAAGCTAGGGTTAGGGTTAGAGTTGGGTTTGAACTGGGATGTGGATATGAAGCTAGGGTTTGGGTTAGGGTTAGGTTTGAACTGGGATGTGGATATGAAGCTAGGGTTAGGGGGTTAGGGTTAGGTTGAACTGGGATGTGGGTTGGGATGTGGTTAGGTTTGAACTGGGATGTGGATATGAAGCTAGGGTTAGGGTTAGGGTTAGGTTTGAACTGGGATGTGGATATGAAGCTAGGGTTGGGGTTAGGGTTAGGTTTGAACTGGGATGTGGATATGAAGCTAGGGTTGGGGTTAGGGTTAGGTTTGAACTGGGATGTGGATATGAAGCTAGGGTTAGGGTTAGCGTTAGGGTTAGGTTTGAACTGGGATGTGGATATGAAGCTAGGGTTAGGGTTAGGGTTAGGTTTGAACTGGGATGTGGATATGAAGCTAGGGTTAGGGTTAGGGTTAGGTTTGAACTGGGATGTTTGAACTGGGATGTGGATATGAAGCTAGGGTTAGGGTTAGGTTAGGGTTAGGTTTGAACTGGGATGTGGATATGAAGCTAGGGTTAGGGTTAGGGTTAGGTTTGAACTGGGATGTGGATATGAAGCTAGGGTTGGGGTTAGGGTTAGGTTTGAACTGGGATGTGGATATGAAGCTAGGGTTAGGGTTAGGGTTAGGTTTGAACTGGGATGTGGATATGAAGCTAGGGTTAGGGTTAGGGTTAGGTTTGAACTGGGATGTGGATATGAAGCTAGGGTTAGGGTTAGGGTTAGGTTTGAACTGGGATGTGGATATGAAGCTAGGGTTAGGGTTAGGGTTAGGTTTGAACTGGGATGTGGATATGAAGCTAGGGGTTAGGGTTAGGGTTAGGTTTGAACTGGGATGTGGATATGAAGCTAGGGTTAGGGTTAGGGTTAGGTTTGAACTGGGATGTGGATATGAAGCTAGGGTTAGGGTTAGGGTTAGGTTTGAACTGGGATGTGGATATGAAGCTAGGGTTAGGGTTAGGGTTAGGTTTGAACTGGGATGTGGATATGAAGCTAGGGTTAGGGTTAGGGTTAGGTTTGAACTGGGATGTGGATATGAAGCTAGGGTTAGGGTTAGGGTTAGGTTTGAACTGGGATGTGGATATGAAGCTAGGGTTAGGGTTAGGGTTAGGGTTAGGTTTGAACTGGGATGTGGATATGAAGCTAGGGTTAGGGTTAGGGTTAGGTTTGAACTGGGATGTGGATATGCAGCTAGGGTTAAAGTTAGGTTTGAACTGGGATGTGGATATGAAGCTAGGGTTGGGGTTAGGGTTAGGTTTGAACTGGGATGTGGATATGAAGCTAGGGTTAGGGTTAGGGTTAGGTTTGAACTGGGATGTGGATATGAAGCTAGGGTTAGGGTTAGGGTTAGGTTTGAACTGGGATGTGGATATGAAGCTAGGGTTAGGGTTAGGGTTAGGTTTGAACTGGGATGTGGATATGAAGCTAGGGGGTTAGGTTTGAACTGGGATGTGGATATGAAGCTAGGGTTAGGTTTTGAACTGGGATGTGGATATGAAGCTAGGGTTAGGGTTAGGGTTAGGTTTGAACTGGGATGTGGATATGAAGCTAGGGTTAGGGTTAGGGTTAGGTTTGAACTGGGATGTGGATATGAAGCTGGGAGGGTTAGGGTTAGGGTTAGGTTTGAACTGGGATGTGGATATGAAGCTAGGGTTAGGGTTAGGGTTAGGTTTGAACTGGGATGTGGATATGAAGCTAGGGTTAGGGTTAGGTTAGGTTTGAAGGATGTGGTGAAGCTAGGGTTAGGGTTAGGTTAGGTTTGAACTGGGATGTGGATATGAAGCTAGGGTTAGGTTAGGGTTAGGTTTGAACTGGGATGTGGATATAGCTAGGGTTAGGGTTAGGGTTAGGTTTGAACTGGGATGTGGATATGAAGCTAGGGTTAGGGTTAGGTTAGGTTTGAACTGGGATGTGGATATGAAGCTAGGGTTAGGGTTAGGGTTGGGTTTGAACTGGGATGTGGATATGAAGCTAGGGTTAGAGTTAGGGTTAGGGTTAGGTTTGAACTGGGATGTGGATATGAAGCTAGGGTTAGGGTTAGGGTTAGGTTTGAACTGGGATGTGGATATGCAGCTAGGGTTAGAGTTAGGTTTGAACTGGGATGTGGATATGAAGCTAGGGTTAGGGTTAGATTTGGGTTTGAACTGGGATGTGGATATGAAGCTAGGGTTGGGGTTAGGGTTAGGTTTGAACTGGGATGTGGATATGAAGCTAGGGTTAGGGTTAGGGTTAGGTTTGAACTGGGATGTGGATATGAAGCTAGGGTTAGGGTTAGGGTTAGGTTTGAACTGGGATGTGGATATGAAGCTAGGGTTAGGGTTAGGGTTAGGTTTGAACTGGGATGTGGATATGAAGCTAGGGTTAGGGTTAGGGTTAGGTTTGAAATGGGATGTGGATATGAAGCTAGGGTTAGGGTTAGGTTTGAACTGGGATGTGGATATGAAGCTAGGTTTAGGGTTAGGGTTAGGTTTGAACTGGGATGTGGATATGAAGCTAGGGTTAGGGTTAGGGTTAGGTTTGAACTGGGATGTGGATATGAAGCTAGGGTTAGGGTTAGGGTTAGGGTTGAACTGGGATGTGGTTAGGGGGTTAGGTTTGAACTGGGATGTGGATATGAAGCTAGGGTTAGGGTTAGGGTTAGGGTTGAACTGGGATGTGGATATGAAGCTAGGGTTAGGGTTAGGGTTAGGTTTGAACTGGGATGTGGATATGCAGCTAGGGTTAGGGTTAGGGTTAGGTTTGGTTTGAACTGGGATGTGGATATGAAGCTAGGGTTAGGGTTAGGGTTAGGGTTGGGTTTGAACTGGGATGTGGATATGAAGCTAGGGTTAGGGTTAGGGTTAGGTTTGAACTGGGATGTGGATATGAAGCTAGGGTTAGGGTTAGGGTTAGGTTTGAACTGGGATGTGGATATGAAGCTAGGGTTAGGGTTAGGGTTAGGTTTGAACTGGGATGTGGATATGAAGCTAGGGTTAGGGTTAGGATTAGGTTTGAACTGGGATGTGGATATGAAGCTAGGGTTAGGGTTAGGGTTAGGTTTGAACTGGGATGTGGATATGAAGCTAGGGTTAGGGTTAGGGTTAGGTTTGAACTGGGATGTGGATATGAAGCTAGGGTTATGGTTAGGATTAGGTTTGAACTGGGATGTGGATATGAAGCTAGGGTTAGGGTTAGGATTAGGTTTGAACTGGGATGTGGATATGAAGCTAGGGTTAGGGTTAGGGTTAGGTTTGAACTGGGATGTGGATATGAAGCTAGGGTTAGGGTTAGGGTTAGCTCTACACAAGCTATTGCATGTCAAAACAGCTGCAGTTGATAATAGTTTGTTGATAGTTTAAGCTTCTATAAACCATCTGTATGGCACTATCCAATTAAAGTGGGACCAAATGTCTATACAAAGCCTACACTAACTGTTAGCCCTATGTTGTGTTATGGAACAACATTTCTGTTGCAGTACTTTATCAGAACACTGACTGGAGTTAGCCATTGAAGGTTAGTCTTGTATCCTTGGCGAAAGGCTCTGGAATGGAGGGACCGACCAAGCCGCAAGGCAGCACACGACCGAACAGGAGCCAAAAACAACAGGCTGAGGAAAACACTTCACTTTCCAAACGTAGGGCTACATTTCATGACAGGAAATTTAAGACCTGGGGATTGTCTACTGGAGGCATAATATTTACTGAATTCCACAGATGACATAATAGCCATTATTATAGACTCAATTCAGGTCTGTTGTTTTATGGAAGTTTGGATGAGGTACTGAGCGCCTCACTCTTGCTCTTAGCTCATTCAGTCCTGGGTAATTATGAAGCACAGACCCCAGGTGCCATCTAGAACCGAAAAGGGTTCTTCGGCTGTCTCCATGAACCCTTTGAAGAACCCTTTTTGTTTTCATGTAGAACCCTTTCAGTTCCCGGTAGAACCCTTTTGGTTCCAGGTAGAACCCTTTCCACAGAGGATTCTACATGGAACCCAAAAGAGTTCTACCGGGAACCAAAAAGGGTTCTACCGGAACCAAAAAGGTATCTCCTATGGGAACCCTATTTTCTAAGAGTGTAAGGATTATATCAGCTCCTTGGCACAGGTATGGCTCACGTATCAACCCATCACGCTAGTACAGCTGGAGCTGTGGGGGTAACTGGCTATTGTCATCATAGGGGCCGCTGAGGCTCGCAGTGGCTCGCCCTGCCAGATTCAGTTAAAGTTTTTTAGAGGGGAGGGAAGGGGAGGAGGTGCAGGGTGATGGCTACATGACACTCTCAGTGCACTGACACATGATCATGTTTGTGTACAGTGTTGAGGAGATAAGAGAGAGAGGGAGAGAGGGACAGAGAGTGACATAGTGCTAAATCAGAAAGGGAAGAAGACAGCTGGACTTGAACCAATTGGAGGCCTGAACACCCCTGAGATATAGTCACATTAGTTACAGTACTGAGAGATGAGGGATACAAGAATAAGAAAGCGAGGGGAGAGAAAAGAGAAGGGTGTGAGGAAAAGAGGGAGAGTGGAGGCAGGGAGGGGAAGGGGGGTGGGACAAAGAAAGTGGAGAGGAGGAAGAGATAGAGGGATAGAAGAGGGATAGAGGAGGGATAGAGGAGGGGAGCAGACAGACAGAGTAAGGGAAGATGGGAGACTGGGGAGATGTTTTTCCTGCCAGATTTATTCATGTCATGCGGTTTTGGAGAAGTCTTCAGACTCAGCTTAGGTTTCCGTGGAAATGCTGCTTCCATTCCACCTTACCATTAAAAAGTATGCATCGCAGTGCATCATTACAGACCTGGGTTCGATCTCGGGCTGTATCACAACCGGGAGTCCCATAGGGCGGCGCACAATTGGCCCAGCGTCGTCCGGGTTAGTGAAGTGTTTGGCCGGAGGGGGCTTTACTTGGCTCATCGCGCTCTAGCGACTAGTTGTAGCGGGCTGGGTGCCATGCAGGCTGACCTTGGTCGTCAGCTGAACGTGTTTCCTCTGACACATTGGTGTGGCTGGGGTTAAGCAGGTGGGTGTTAAGAAGCGCGGTTTGGTGGGTTATGTTTTTATTTTTTTAACCCCCTTTTCTCCCCAATTTCGTGGTTTCCAATTGTTAGTAGTTACTATCTTGTCTCATCGCTACAACTCCCGTACGGGGCTCAGGAGAGACGAAGGTCAAAAGCCATGCGCCCTCCGAAACGCAACCCAACCAAGCCGCACTGCTTCTTAACACAGCGCCCATCCAACCCGGAAGCCAGCCGCACCAATGTATCGGAGGAAACACCGTGCACCTGGCGACCTTGGATAGCGCGGCCCACCGCAGGAGTCGCTGGTGCGCGATGAGACAAGGATATCCCTACCGGCCAAACCCTCCCTAACCCGGACGACACTAGGCCAATTGTGCGTCACCCCACGGACCTCCCAGTCGCGGCCGGCTGCGACAGAGCCTGGGCGCGAACCCAGAGTCTCTGGTGACCACTGCGCCACCTGGGAGGCTGGTGGGTTATGTTTAGGAGGACGCGACCTTTAGATAGAATAATAATAGAAAGAAAAAGAAAATAATATAGAAAACTAGAGGAGAGTTAGAACTTAGTGTTTTAATGGAGAAGAGAGGGGAGGAGTCACTTAACTTAGTGTTTTAATGGAGAAGAGAGGGGAGGAGTCACTTAACTTAGTGTTTTAACAGAGAAGAGAGGGGAGGAGTCACTTAACTTAGTGTTTTAATGGAGAAGAGAGGGGAGGAGTCACTTAACTTAGTGTTTTAATGGAGAAGAGAGGGGAGGAGTCACTTAACTTAGTGTTTTAACAGAGAAGAGAGGGGAGGAGTCACTTAACTTAGTGTTTTAATGGAGAAGAGAGGGGAGGAGTCACTTAACTTAGTGTTTTAACGGAGAAGAGAGGCGAGGAGTCACTTAACTTAGTGTTTTAACAGAGAAGAGAGGGGAGGAGTCACTTAACTTAGTGTTTTAATGGAGAAGAGAGGGGAGGAGTCACTTAACTTAGTGTTTTAATGGAGAAGAGAGGGGAGGAGTCAATTAACTTAGTGTTTTAACAGAGAAGAGAGGGGAGGAGTCACTTAATTTAGTGTTTTAACAGAGAAGAGAGGCGAGGAGTCACTTAACTTAGTGTTTTAATGGAGAAGAGAGGGGAGGAATCACTTAACTTAGTGTTTTAACAGAGAAGAGAGGGGAGGAGTCACTTAACTTAGTGTTTTAACAGAGAAGAGAGGGGAGGAGTCACTTAACTTAGTGTTTTAACAGAGAAGAGAGGGGAGGAGTCACTTAACTTAGTGTTTTAACAGAGAAGAGAGGGGAGGAGTCACTTAACGTAGTGTTTTAATGGAGAAGAGAGGGGAGGAGTCACTTAACGTAGTGTTTTAATGGAGAAGAGAGGGGAGGAGTCACTTAATTTAGTGTTTTAACAGAGAAGAGAGGGGAGGAGTCACTTAACTTAGTGTTTTAACAGAGAAGAGAGGGGAGGAGTCACTTAACTTAGTGTTTTAATGGAGAAGAGAGGGGAGGAGTCACTTAACTTAGTGTTTTAACAGAGAAGAGAGGGGAGGAGTCACTTAACTTAATGTTTTAATGGAGAAGAGAGGGGAGGAGTCACTTAACTTAGAGTTTTAACAGAGAAGAGAGGGGAGGAGTCACTTAACTTAGTGTTTTAACAGAGAAGAGAGGGGAGGAGTCACTTAACTTAGTGTTTTAATGGAGAAGAGAGGGGAGGAGTCACTTAACTTAGTGTTTTAACAGAGAAGAGAGGGGAGGAGTCACTTAACTTAGTGTTTTAACAGAGAAGAGAGGGGAGGAGTCACTTAACTTAGTGTTTTAACAGAGAAGAGAGGGGAGGAGTCACTTAACTTAATGTTTTAATGGAGAAGAGAGGGGAGGAGTCACTTAACTTAGTGTTTTAACAGAGAAGAGAGGGGAGGAGTCACTTAACTTAGTGTTTTAACAGAGAAGAGAGGGGAGGAGTCACTTAACTTAGTGTTTTAACAGAGAAGAGAGGGGAGGAGTCACTTAACTTAGTGTTTTAACAGAGAAGAGAGGGGAGGAGTCACTTAACTGTATAAATACTGGGATTGATTGATAATGACTTTCCTCTCTGACTATATGTGGGGTCTGAAGCCAATCAAACTCACATTGGTCGTTTAGACACACACACACACACACACACACACACACACCTCAGCCGTGGTTTCTTTTGACATGTATATGTAATAATAATTCTTAGGTCACTGGCGGAAACCTTTCCAAGCCATCACATTACCCAGGTTTGTTTTGGTTGTACGGACTCTTTATTGGCCCATAAACTACATGAGGATTATGGGTAATGAATACCATGGTTTAACCTGGGTTCTACGGAAAAGGCTATACAGAAAGACACTCCTGACCTACAAACCAACATTTAATTTCAGAAATTGTTCAAATTAGATTAAGGTTAAGGTTAGGATTAGATTTAGATTTTGTTTAGTTGTTTTGCAGGTCAGCAGTGTCCTTATAGCCCCTCCCAGGTGCTACATTAAACCTCACTGTGATCTTGTCGTAGCAGAATCTGTATTTTACATCTTAAAGACATGTATGAAGTGATCTTGACACATATACAGTAGATCTTTACTTTAGTGTCTTTGTTAAATCACTAACGAAGTCAGTTTGAAACACTGTGCTGGATTAATGAGACACCAGACCAGTTAGCCGTCCCCTTTCCCGCCAAGTCAGAGATCAGAGCCGCCCGTGTTCAAAGTCATTACTTTGATGGTTACTTTAGTGAACTCTTTAAAAACATGATGTGATTTTCAATCTTTGGCCCTATATGCAAGCAGCTGCAAAGGGGTTAGTACTTTTTATCTTGAGGAATTTTTTATCCCCCCCCTAGCTAATCAGAAAGAGAGATGTAAGACTCTTTAATGAGCGGTATAAATCAATGCAGGGAGCTGACAGATAGCAAGAGGCTAATGATGTTAACCAGGCTACAAGTCTATGGTTCAAAGAGAGAGAGGATGATGGAGTGAGAGATGGACAAGGAGGGAGAAGGAAAGAGAGAGAGGGGGACGGAGAGAGACAGAGACGAGATGAGAAAGATGGTGAGGAAGAGAGAGGATGAGAAGGGGGAGTAAAGGCAAGATGTATCCTTAAACATCCCCCAAATTAGCCCGTTTGAAAAACGGAGCGTAGAAATGACCACAGAACCGATCCTGGCAGTGAGACCCCATTCCCCACATGAAGCCATTCGACCCAGAGCCCAATTACCCGCACTCCTACTTTGAACTCACAGCTGCTTTAATGTTGTATTTAATGTAATGTAATGAGTTTAGTTGCAGACCGACACAGTACATAAAAATGAATAGCCATTAGCCAATCAGAATGACTCAAGACTGTGTTAGCCCACTGAGCCAAAGACTGAGAACTAACATGTCATCAAGTCTCAGGCAAGGTCAGGCTACTCGCCATTCAAAGATTGTTCAGCGAAAGACCTCCACTGCACTTGTCTTGGGCCAAATTACTCCGTTTTTCTATTACTTAATTTTTATTATCATGAGCTTCTGAGATAAATACTCTGGTACGTCATTGGATTGGTCCATGCCAGGAGAAGCCCTAAAGTATGGTTACAAACTGTTTCCTTGATATAGTCAAACCACAGGTTTGGCAGCAGCCTCTTCATTTGACAAGTTTATTGTTTTTGGAAGCAATTGTTACACATCTTAGTCCTCTAAACATTGGCGATCACAATAATGATGTTCGACGATGTTTCGGCGAGGAAATGGGTAAAGTTATTAAAATATTTACACTGCCTTGACAGAGTTCAGAGTGATGCCTCTTAATTTGTTCCTTTAAGGTTTCCATGGCATCCACAAAGGTAACAATCAGAGAGGAACAATGAGGGCCGAAGAGGACCTGGGAATCAAACCCTAAACATTCTTTGAACAGAGCATAATGTTCACCTGTTGATGATCACTCTGACTCTACTCCCTGTTCTTCTTATCATCCAGCAGCTGTAAAATAAATGTCTTCTTCCTTTTCCTCTCCGATGAATGAGAGGAGACGTGCTCACTGGGGGCTTCTCTTTCCGTTCTCTGCCTCATCGCCTCTCTTCATCTCTTCAGCTAATTCCTCCTTTCTTTATCGGGCCTCTAAAAACAACCATTATTCCGCCTCAGGGGGCTGACACCTTAGGTGAGTTAGATGACAGTTATTTCATTAAATGGACCAACGTCTTTAAAGTAAGTGAAGCCAGAGCAGCAGTTATTCACTTTAAGCTTTTTCAACATTGTTGCTGTCAAACTTGATCTTATCTAACTCACCATTGATCTGTCCAATGGTTTATAATGTTTTGGCAATGTGGCTCCATATCCAATGTCACACCGAAGGATGGCAGAATTAAAGTGAACACAGCCAAATGATTTGCACAGTGTGCTATAACTGTGCCATTTATAGCTAGAAAGATGAAAAGTCACTTGAAAACAAAGGCAGTTTTCCAAGAGCAAGGAGTTACTCATTTCCCTCAGTCCTGAAGTGGGAAAAACGTCCCCTACAGAAATAGGTGACAAGCAGTTGCAGAACAAAACACAGACACCCATTTCATTCTCAGTATGGGACCATGAGATGGAAGAGGGTTCAGTATTCTCTCTCTCTTTCTCTCCTTCCCCACTTCATCTGTGAAAGAGTGCACGGGAGAGGGAAATAAACGTGGGTTAACTGTGTTTACAGGTGGAATATGTGCGTTATTCTATAGGAATTCATGGATGCCCCTGGGCAAGTGACTGTTTCACTGCTACGGTCTCAAAGTATCAGCCAGAAGTGTTGGTAGGGAGTGTTGATGAGGGCTTGGTTTGGGAAAAAAGAAAGAAGTCGAATTCAAGAGCATCTGCATTCCCTCTGGCAATTGATCCGATTATAATTGATTGATACCGTACTACAGTATCATTAATCAGAGAGTGAATTCATTCACCTGGTTTTCCAGATCTCCCTCGGTCTAAAGTCATTTCACAGATGGTGTTCCACCGCAGTCCCATGAACTACAGTCCAGAGGCCAGTGACTGAGGGGCTAGGTATTTTCAGAGTGTGATTGAAACAGGATCAACTAGTGGTCTCTATTTCAGGAATACAATACAGGATTATCTCAATATGAACATCACCAGAGAGTTCAGGTCTCCAACAAACCACCCTGATTCTGATCGTTCAACCACATAATGGAACAAGTGCCATCATGTCCAGGTAAGCACTTGCAGGAATTTGACCTTGGCTACTATTTACTTCCTTCACACAGTGTATAAATGCTTGAACTGTCACGCCCTGATCTGTTTCACCTGTCCTTGTTCTTGTCTCCACCCCCCTCCAGGTGTCGCCCATCTTCCCCACTTATCCCCTGGGTATTTATACCTGTGTTTTCTGTCTATCTGTACCAGTTTGTCTTGTTTGTTCAAGTCAACCAGCGTTTTGTCTCAGCGCCTGCTTTTCCTCAGTCTCTCTTTTTCCTCATCCTCCTGGTTTTGACCCTGGGCCTGCCTGCCGTTCTGTACCTTGGCCCCACTGCTCTGGATTACCGACCTCTGCCTGTCCTGACCCTGCCTGCTGTTCTGTACCTTGGCCCCACTGCTCTGGATTATCGACCCCTGCCTGCCTTGACATGTCATTTGCCTGCCCCTGTTGTTGCAATAAACATTGTTACTTCAAAACGGTCTGCACTTGGGTCTTACCTGAAACCTGATATGAACAGCAGTATTGGCAAGGTTACAGGATTATCTCTCCTCCATCCCTCTCTCACTCTGCCTCTGCCTCCTACTCCCTTAGTGTCTGTCTCTCCCTCTCTCCATCTTCATCTTGCATCATCTAATGTTATTACCATCCCAAGTCTAAGATTGTGCATGTTGCTGGTGAAGCAGTATTGTTTGGGAAAATCCGACACACAGACAGCGAAAATGTCAAAAGCAAAGAAAACATCTGGAGTGATGGGTGGTTGGGTTGCAAAGACATCAGTCTTGTGGTTACACCATGAACAGACACTATTAGTTGATATTTATGCCTTCCACTGGGACACGCTAACAGTATGACGATATCTGTAGACGATGAGATTGCACTGAGGGAAACGCACACACACAGACACAGGCGCGCACACACACACACACACACACGGTGTCAGACTCACACAGAGACAGATAGCTAGATACAGTAAGATCCCTCCTAGTCTTTCCCACGATCGGTTTGCTCTCCTGCTGATATTTAGCACTTGAGTGTCGGTGACCTGGGGCCACAGTAGCATCATCCGTTCCAAACACACACACACAGACATGGTCACACACAGTTTTACACATACATGCATAGAGGCACACTCACGTGCACTAATAAATGTATTTACTCAATGAGTGAACACTAATGCTTAGATTCAGGAAACATAAAGCCTGTCTAGTATTATGACTCTGTGGGATCTGAGGGATCTGAGGGATTGAAAATATGTATTTCTGTCCTCCTCTTGGCAATTGCATCACAATACTAAATCTAGACAAAAAAACAAAAAACACCACATCTTGAAAAGCCATTTAACAAAACCAGGGAAGCCAAACATAGAAAAAAATCAAGTTCACTTCTCCAAGAGTTGCTTCCAAAGCAATATATTACCTAATGTCTTATTAATAACGGTGCGCTAAAAAACATCCTACATGTCAGGACCAAAACATATTGTGAAAGAACAGGTCCTACTCTAGTCTGGCCGGTAGCTTGACTCCCGCAGGCCGATAGCTTGACTCCCGCAGGCCTATAGCTTGACTCCCGCAGGCCGATAGGTTGACTCCCGCAGGCCGATAGCTTGACTCCCGCAGGCCGAATAGGTTGACTTCCAAAGGCCGATAGCTTGACTCCGCAGGCCGAATAGGTTGACTCCCGCAGGCCGAATAGGTTGAGTCCCGCAGGCCGAATAGGTTGACTCCCGCAGGCCGAATAGGTTGACTCCCGCAGGCCGAATAGGTTGAGTCCCGCAGGCTGAATAGGTTGACTCCCGCAGGCCGAATAGGTTGAGTCCCGCAGGCCGAATAGGTTGACTCCCGCAGGCCGAATAGGTTGACTCCCGCAGGCCGAATAGGTTGAGTCCCGCAGGCCGAATAGGTTGACTCCCGCAGGCCGAATAGGTTGATTCCCGCAGGCCGAATAGGTTGAGTCCCGCAGGCCGAATAGGTTGACTCCCGCAGGCCGAATAGGTTGAGTCCCGCAGGCCGAATAGGTTGACTCCCGCAGGCCGAATAGGTTGACTCCCGCAGGCCGAATAGGTTGAGTCCCGCAGGCCGAATAGGTTGACTCCCGCAGGCCGAATAGGTTGACTCCCGCAGGCCGAATAGGTTGAGTCCCGCAGGCCGAATAGGTTGACTCCCGCAGGCCGAATAGGTTGACTCCCGCAGGCCGATAGGTGAACGGAAAAGTAATATGGTGGCCAGAGAACGAAAGCGCAAAGCGGGGGGACGCACAGAGAGCCCAGTTTAATTGGTTTATTGGTTGTGTCAGATCAACTTGAAGTAGAACCTCGTCAAGAGAGAGGAAAATTAAGCCCCTCGTCATCTGCGACATCCCCCACCGCAACAAACAAACACACGCATACGTATGCACACAAACTCTCCCACACTCTGGTTTGAATAACTTTTGGTAATTACAGTATGTTGGTAATTAGAGTTACAGTTCCTGCAATAGGAAATGTGAATTATTGTGTGGATTATAATTCATGGACATTTTTGCATGAACTGATAAATGTTTAGTTAGGGCAAATCAAGTCTGACATTTTATTAACTTTAGAAGCCTTTTTAAACCTTTAATACACTACAAGTTTGCAAGTACCAGTGACGCGCTCAATACGGAAGTGGTTCGATGAATCAGACACAAGGCTACAAAACTGTTTTGCTAGTACAGACTGGGTTATGTTCTGGGATTCATCCAATAGCATTGAGGAGTTTACCACATCAGTCACAGGCTTCATCAATAAGTACATAGACGATGTCGTCCCCACAGTGACTATACGAACGTATCAAAACCAAAAACCATGGATTACAGTCAATATCCTTGCTGGGCTAAAGGCTAGAGCTACTGCCTACAAGGAACAGGACATGGAGGCATAAAAGACGGCCCGCTACGACCTCCGACAAGACATCAAACATGCAGCAGGACAATATAGGAGGAAGGTGAAGTCCCAATACACCGGCTCTGACGCTTGTCGTATGTGGCAGGGCTTGGAGATGATGACGGATTACAAAGGGAACCCGTCTGATCTGGCGCTCTGTGGCCGATGTGGCTGATCTGGCTCTCTGTGGCCGATGTGGCTGATGTGGCTCTCTGTGGCCGATGTGGCTGATCTGGCTCTCTGTGGCCGATGTGGCTGATCTGGCTCTCTGTGGCCGATGTGGCTGATCTGGCTCTCTGTGGCCGATGTGGCTGATCTGGCTCTCTGTGGCCGATGTGGCTGATCTGGCTCTCTGTGGCCGATGTGGCTGATCTGGCTCTCTGTGGCCGATCTAGCTGATCTGGCTCTCTGTGGCCGATGTGGCTGATCTGGCTCTCTGTGGCCGATGTGGCTGATCTGGCTCTCTGTGGCCGATGTGGCTGATGTGGCTCTCTGTGGCCGATGTGGCTGATCTGGCTCTCTGTGGCCGATGTGGCTGATGTGGCTCTCTGGCCGATGTGGCTGATCTGGCTCTCTGTGGCCGATGTGGCTGATCTGGATCTCTGTGGCCGATGTGGCTGATCTGGCTCTCTGTGGCCGATGTGGCTGATCTGGCTCTCTGTGGCCGGTGTGGCTGATGTGGCTCTCTGTGGCCGATGTGGCTGATCTGGCTCTCTGTGGCCGATGTGGCTGATCTGGCTCTCTGTGGCCGATGTGGCTGATCTGGCTCTCTGTGGCCGATGTGGCTGATCTGGCTCTCTGTGGCCGATGTGGCTGATCTGGCTCTCTGTGGCCGATGTGGCTGATCTGGCTCTCTGTGGCCGATGTGGCTGATGTGGCTCTCTGTGGCCGATGTGGCTGATCTGGCTCTCTGTGGCCGATGTGGCTCTCTGTGGCCGATGTGGCTGATCTGGCTCTCTGTGGCCGATGTGGCTGATCTGGCTCTCTGTGGCCGATGTGAGTAAAACGTGTAAACAGGTTAACTCTTGCTAGGCCGCCGGGCCAGACGGTATACGAGGGCACATTCTCAAGGCGAGAGTCTTCACCAACACTTTCAATCTCTCCTCCCAGTCTGTTATACCAACATGTTCCCAGCACAAATTAGATCATTTGAGACTCGGATTGACAAAAAAATATATTAACTTAGGACTCGACTTGGAGCTTTAAGACTCGGGATTCGACTTTCACTTGAGACCGATGACTTGAAATTATTTGGCCAGGTTTTGTAACACTTTGTGTCACAGAAACTCTGAGGATTACTCTACACGCAGCGAGAGACAGTAGCCGCAGCATCACCCCTGCAAATCAAACGTGTAACAACAGATTGGCTGGTGAAATGCACACTCGACCCTCTGATTGGACCAGCAAACTGTCAATCAACACAAGAGCTAGAAAACAGACTGCCGATTTGCTGTACAGCTATTGGATCGGGTGCAGCGCAAATTGTAGGGAGATAGGATTTCCACAATAATGCAATCAAGCTCGATAGACCACCTGAGAGGTGGGGAAAGAACTGGATTGAGCAGAGTAGCGTGAGGCTGGTATGGTCCGGCGTCAGAGGACAGGACACACCAAACTCACAGATATGTTAAACAATAATCTTTATTAAATACACAGACAGCGTGTTGAAATGTTAGATGACCAACTAAATTCCTGCATTCTCTGTAACCCAATCACAAGTGCTGCAATGACCTAAAGGTGTAAGGTTGTGTGCCTTTCACCAATTGTTTTAACTTTGCACTGTTGAGAAGAGCTCACAAGCAAGCATTTCATGGTACAGTCTACACCCGTTGTATTCGGCACATTTGACAAATCCAATTGGATTTGGATCTGCACCTTTTCATAGCGGCACAATACTGAGAGAACCCCAATAATCCACATCCTAGTGAGGGATAAAGTAGGTGAGGTTAAGTTACGTTAAAAAAAGGAGAGAAATAAAAAGGAGAGAAAGAAAGTGGGTGAGTGTAAAATACAGAGTGAGTGACAAAGGGGGGACAGAGAGAGTGACAAAGAGGGGACGGAAAGAGTGACAAAGGGGGGACAGAGAGAGTGACAAAGGGGGACAGAGAGAGTGACAGAGGGGGACAGAGAGAGAGACAGAGGGGGACAGAGAGGGTGACAGAGGGAGACAGAGAGAGACAGAGGGGGACAGAGAGAGAGACAAAGGGGGACAGAGAGAGTGACAGAGGGGAGACAGAGAGAGAGACAAAGGGGGACAGAGAGAGTGACAGAGGGGGACAGAGAGAGAGACAGAGGGGGACAGAGAGGGTGACAGAGGGGGATAGAGAGGGTGACAGAGGGGGGACAGAGAGGGTGACAGAGGGGGGACAGAGAGAGTGGCAGAGGGGGGACAGAGAGAGGCAAACATGCTTTGAGGGGTTATTTTTAAGGTTCTTCACCACAGTTTCCTGGCTGCAGTACAACTAAAGCATCTGGATCTGTATACGATAGGGCAACGGCCATGGAAAATCCCAATGGCTGAGAGTCTTCTCTCCCTATTTTCCTCTCTCTCCCTCTCGCTCTTTCTCTCTGACCTCCGACCACCACACATTGTCCCATCCTTGTCTACAATTTCACCCCTCTCACTTTATTACAACCTCTTCCTTTAAAAAAAACTTGACCTTCAACCTTTGATCTATGTCCCCAGCCGACACTGTCCTGGCCTCGCCCACCGCTCCATTCTTCCTCACCAAACACCCGTCTCCTCTACACCACAGCAACGCCCAACAGTACATACAATACAATATTCTGTATTTCCTACCATTGCACCTATCAAAAGCTGGTTCCAATTACCAAGCTACAGTCCAGGCTCCACTCCTCTCATTTTCAGTTAGCTTTTCTCCGTTGCGACGGGATTTCATCCCCCCCCTTTTATTCTATGCGATCTGGTCCTCATCTCTAATGGGACCCCTGAGCGCCAGACCACAGGTGAGTGAGGAGAGGGGAGACTAGCCAAGGGTCTTCCAACTCCCAAAGCCTTCCCCGGGGTCCTCTCAAAGACTCCCACCGAGGCTTCTGTTAGAAAACCCATCCTGCTTTTTCTACAGACAGGAGGTCAAAAAGTTACAGTCTGGGCATACAGAGTGTTGACCTCATCATTCTCTCTTTCTCCCTCAGTTTTCCATCCATCCATCCGTGGCCTGGTCCTGGACCACTAGTCCGTTCTGGTTCAGACAGTGTGTGAGATATTACATGCAGATGAATCTGTCTCAGGAGCTCAAGGAATTATAGTGTAAAAAGTCAAAGTACAGTCCTGCATGCAGAGTTCAAATGACCGAGGGCTCGGGAGGGCCGGGCAGCCCTAGAACAATTGGAAGAACCAATTTGCCATCCAACCTCCTGTCCCTTCTGTGTGGACATTATGCAGTAGTTGGTGTCAACAATTGAGGGCACAAACAGGTAGCACAAGTGTCACTGATTTTGTTCCCGTAGCCTATATGTTATTATTGGTCTTTGCAGTTCTTTTGGTTTGCTGTCTCTTTTCTGACTCCTTAATTGTTTCATTGTAGTTCCCTCCCCTGTGTTGGTCACCATGGCAACCAGCACACCTAGGAGCTGCCATACCTGAGCCTGATGAGCTAAACGAGCCTGATGAGCTAAACGAGCCTGTGCACCATATAAAAGGAGCTCCCGTCGTGACTTCTGCCACGGCTGGGTGCACAGCTGGGTGTGAGGATGCCTCCGTGCCACGGAGCCACAACTGAGCCATGCTGCCACCTGGCAGGGGCTGGAGGATAGAGTCGAGCGAGGAGTTATATGATGCATAATGCCTGCTGTTGATCAGATAAGCAGAGGTCAATTCCCTGGAGTGTTTGACTGTTTCCGAGAGAATGCTTCCCCTCTTGACCCCTGCTCTGTTCTTCCCCTCTTGAGAATGCTTCCCCTCTTGACCCCTGCTCTGTTCTTCCCCTCTTGACCCCTGCTCTGTTCTTCTCCTCTTGACCCCTACTCTGTTCTTCCCCTCTTGACCCCTGCTCTGTTCTTCCCCTCTTGACCCCTGCTCTGTTCTTCCCCTCTTGACCCCTGCTCTGTTCTTCCCCCTCCTGCTCTGTTCCCCTGACCCCTGCTCTGTTCTTCTCCTCTTGACCCCTGCTCTTCTTCTCCTCTTGACCCCTGCTCTGTTTCTTGACCCCTCTTGTTCTTCCCCCTTGACCCCTGCTCTGTTCTTCTCCTCTTGACCCCCCTGCTCTGTTCTTCCCCTCTTGACCCCTGCTCTGTTCTTCCCCTCTTGCTCTGTTCTTCCCCTCTTGACCCCTGCTCTGTTCTTCCCCTCTTGACCCCTGCTCTGTTCTTCCCCTGGCCCCTGGCCCCTGCTCTCTGTTCTTGTTCCCCTGCTCCTCTCTTGGCCCCTGCTCCCCTGCTCTGTTCTTGACCCCCCTCTTGACCCCCCTGCTCTGTTCTTCCCCTCTTGACCCCTGCTCTGTTCTTCCCCTCTTGACCCCTGCTCTGTTCTTCCCCTCTTGACCCCTGCTCTGAGATCTTCCCACATTTGCAAATTCTTATTGTGTCAGAGGAGGTGTCAGAAACAGACGTGGGCGCTTACACAGCCCACTGCTATAGTACATGAAGACTCTACTGACCTTGAATGTAAATGTATAGTACACTATATAATGGAAGCCAGATTTGACAGTTATATTTGAGTTTGCATACCTAACACACTGGCTCTTTTTCAGAATGATCTGCGTGCCAGTAAATTCAACTCTTTCTTTGATCCTTGGACCAGGTGGTTTGAAAACGTATGTTCCATCCCTCTTCCCAATCATTTGTTTTCACTCAGTTCAGTAAAACCATATGTTTATTTTATGGCTGTCAAACCGGCACCTCAGTGGACAACTATTGGGCAGAGGAAAGGGAAAACAATAACATTTATTGATGTTTCATGTCGTGAGAGGCAGGGACGGTTCACTTGCAGACAGGTTCTATGTTTTATCTACATATGAGAAGAGATTACCTGACGAGCTCTGAATAGAATCTTACTTTTGGGAGGGTATCGTCAAGAGTCCATTTTCAATTATATTCTGTGCCATACTATCGTGCCCAGACTTTAGGTGCTGCATGAATGGATCATCCTGCCACAGAGAAATGCTCATACTCGAACAGGAAATACAGTCTTCTCCACATGCCAGTATAATATGGCATCTTGGGAACATTTATAATATCCTGTCTCCGGGCGTCTTCCAAATTCTCCCCGTGTTTTCCTCTCCCAACTGTTTTCTTCCCCTACATCCTGAGATCCATGCCAGGGAGGATCTGCTGACTCTTACCAAAAGACCCGAGAAGGCAGCCAAACCCTGCCTGAAAAACTTCTTTCATCCTCTTGATTAAATCCAAGGGAATTATTTATTAAAATCCAACAGGCTTGATTGCCAAAATGAATAATGCAGAGAGAGAGAGAGAGAGAGAGAGAGAGAGAGAGAGGGGGGAGATGCCCCAGAGAGGAAGGACAGGAAAGAGAGGAGAGAAGGAGAGAACTCTTTTTCTCTCTGTCCTTCCTTGCAACAGATTTCTTCTCCACCTTGAGTGTTTAGGGCAGCTGGCTCTCACAGTCTGATGTCAGAATCAAACGTTCATCCATGTTAATCAAAGTCAAATTTCGAAGTGTTTAAGGTTCAATTCAGTCATTGAATTGAATTGTTCGGGTTAGGTTTAGGCATTAACTCGAATGGTTAAGGTAAGGGTTAAGGTTTAGGCATTAACTCTGAATGGTTAAGGTAAGGGTTAAGGTTTAGGCATTAACTCTGAATGGTTAAGGTAAGGGTTAGGTTTAGGCATTAACTCTGAATGGTTAAGGTAAGGGTTAAGGTTTGGGATAGTTTTAAAACAAAAATCTCCAACAACTTTCTATCAGTGGATTTGAACTTGGAATCAGAGGCAGATGCTTACAGGGGAGGCAGATGCTTACGGCTATCGGCCACGATTTGTATTTCATATTTCTTCCTTTCTTTTTTAAGGCTGACAAGGGAGAGAGGAGCCATTTGGACACATCCTTCAGAATATTTCAATGGAGTCATTGATTTCAGTGTGGATTTGTCAAGCTTGGACAGAACCCATGTAAACCCAAACAACCTCTGGGCTGCAACAATTCATCATATTCACTGCTGAAATGATGTCCACCATCGCCCCAATTTTATTTCAATGGAGTATTTGTAACTGCCTGTTACATAACTGAGAACAAATGGTTTACAGGCTCTCTCTCTCTATCACACACGCTAACTGAAGCTAGTTTTTCAGGTATGAATACTGTCCACGGGGAATCCAACCAATAACAGACAACTAAAGTTGATGAAGTCCACCCATCCCTCCATGGTTCTTCTCCTGTGCTTAGAGTTCTTGAAGGCCATGATAAATAAAGCAACCCTCTTGGGCTAAGCAGCAAGAAGAAGCAGGTAGCCAGTCACCTAAGCCCAGCAGCAATCAAGCAAGAGCCCAACACCCTCATCCATACAATAACCTCCGTTCTCCCAGGTCCTTGGGAAATGTCCCATATGCAGAAAAAGCTAATTTCTCTCAAATTTTGTGCACAACTTTGTTTACATCCCTGTTAGTGAGAATTTCTCCTTTGCCAAGATAATCTGTCCATATGACAGATGTGGCATATCAAGAAGCTGATTAAACAGCATGATCATTACACAGGTGCACATTGTGCTGAAGACAATAAATGGCCACTCTAAAATGTCCAGTTTTGTCACACAGATGTCTCAAGTTTTGGGGGAGTGTGCAATTGGCATGCCGACTGCAGGAATGTCCACCAGAGCTGTTGCAAGAGAATTGAATGTTAATTTCTCTACAATAAGCAGGCTCCAACGTTGTTTTAGAGAATTTGGCAGTACGTCCAACCGGCCTCACAACCTCAGACCAAGTGTAACCACATCAGCCCAGGACCTCCACATCCGGCTTCTTCACCTGCTGGATCATCTGAGACCAGACACCTGGACAGCTGATGAAACTGTGGGTTTGCACATCTGCAAAAACTGTCAGAAACCATCTCAGGGAAGCTCATCTGCATGCTCGTCATCCTCACCAGGGACATGACCTGACTGCAATTTGGCATTGTAACCGACTAATGCTGACAAATGCTGACCTTGAATTGCCACTGGCACGCTGGAGAAGTGTGTTGGTCACGGATGAATCCCAGTTTCAACTGTACCGGGCAGATGGCAGACAGCATCTGTATGGTGAGCAGTTTGCTGATGTCAACGTTGTGAACAGAGTGCTCCATGGTAGCGGTGGGGTTATGGTATTGGCAGGTATAAGCTACAGACAACAAACACAATTTTATCGATGGCAATTTGAATACACAGAGATAACGTGACGAGATCCTGAGGCCCATTGTCGTGCCATTCATCCGCTGCCATTACCTCATGTTTCAGCATGATAATGCACAGCCCCATGTCGCAAGGATCTGTACACAATTCTTGGAAGCTGAACATTTCCCAGTTCTTCCATGGCCTGCATACTCAGCAGACATGTCACCAGTTGAGCATGTTTGGGATGCTCTGGATCGACCTGTACGACAGCATATTCCAGTTCCTGCCAATATCCAGCAACTTCTCACAGCCGAAGAGGAGGGGACAACATTCCACAGGCCAATCAACAGCCTGATCAACTTGCGCTGCAGCAGGTAAATGGTGGTCACACCAGACACTGACTGGTTTTCTGATCCCATATCTGTGACCAACAGATGCATATCTGTATTCCCAGTCATGTTAAATCCATAGATTAGGGCCTAATGCATTTATTTCAATTGACGGATTTCCTTATATGAACTGTAACTCAGTAAAATCTTTGTAATTGTTGCGTCTATATTTTTGTTCAGTGTATATACTGCATGAGATGGAGCATTAGCATGAACAACTGCTCTTTCACCTAGTCATACCACAGGCTGTATGTTTTATTTATTTAACCTTTATTTAACTAGGCAAGTCAGTAAAGAACAAATTCTTATTTACAATGATGACCTGGGAACAGTGGGTTCACTGCCATGTTCAGGGGCAGAACAACTGATTTTTTACCTTGTCAGCTCGGGGATTCGATCTAGCAACCTATCGGTTACTGGCCCAACGCTCTAACTACTAGGCTACCTGTACACACATAGAAAGACAATTATAATTTGTAAAATGTGTGCATGCGTGTACTTGTGTGTGTGTATGTGTGTATGTGTGCCTGCATGTTCGATATAGAGACAACCCTCTCGTAGTATGACGCACACGGGGGAGTACAATGTATATATTTGTTACTGAAGTTACTCTCCTGTATCTCCACTCTAAGTATTTAGAAAAGTTTTCTAAGAGAGAAAGACAATATAAGGAAACAGAGCAATCCAGTTTGTTGGCGTAAGGTGCAACTGTCAGAAAGCATTGACAAATAGTGCCACCTGTTGGTGAATGGAGATGATGATTCTCAGAGGAGAAGAGGCATCTTTCACAGTTAGTTAGTCAAGAATGACAAGTTCAGACAAACTGTCCTTTCAAAACAAGCCGCCCTATGTGACACACAATACATGGTGAAAAGAATGTGGACAGCTGCTCGTCGAACATCTCATTCCAAAACCATGGGCATTAATATGGAGTTGGTCCCCCTTTTACTGCTATAACAGCCTCAACTTTTCTGGGAAGGCTTTCCACTAGATGTTGGAAAATTGCTGTGGGAACTTGCCCCACATTCAGCCAAAAGAGAATTAGTGAGGTCGGGCACTGATGTTGGGCGATGAGGCCTGGCTTGCAGTCGTCGTTCCAATTCATCCCAAAGGTTTTCAATGGGGTTGAGGTCAGGGCTCCTTGCAGGCCAGTGCAGTTCTTCCACACCAATCTCAACAAATAATTTCTGTATGGACTTCGCTTTGTGCACAGGGGTATTGTCATTCTGAAACAGGAAAGGGCCTTCCACAAACTGTTGCCATAAAGTTGGAAGCACAGAATTGTCTAAAATGTCATTGTATGCTGTAGCGTTTAAGTTTTCCCTTCACTGGAACTAAGGGGCCCGAACCATGAAAAACAGCCCCAGACCATTATTCCTCCTCCACCAAACTTTACAATTGGCACTATGCATTCGGGCAGATAGCGTTCTCCTGGCATCTGCCAAACCCAGATTCGTCCGTCGGACTGCCAGATGGTAAAGCGTGATTCATTATTCCAGAGAATGGGTTTCCAATGGCGGCGAGCTTTACAAACAGTTCTTGTGCTGACATTGCTTCCAGAGGCAGTTTGGAACTCGGTAGTGAGTTTTGCAACTGAAGACAGATGATTTCTACACGCTATGAGCTTCCCTCGGTGGTCACGTTCTGTGAGCTTGTGTGACCTACCACTTTGCGGCTGAGCCGTTGTTGCTCCTAGACGTTTTCACTTCACAATAAAGCACTTACAGTTGACCGGGGAAGTTCTAGCATTGCAGAAAAACGGACTAATCCATTGTGGAGGTCATAGTGATGGCACAGTGATACTGAAATTGTATATGATTATATTATGTAAACATTATGGTGCAACACTAATAAATCGAACATTATTTTATAACAAATGCGCTTCTCCCGCGTTGGATACGGTCGCTGTCCGCGGTTCTGAAACAATCTTCAGTGTGCCGTAGAATTGACGCCTTTCCCTATGTTGTTGCTATGTGCATAATAGCAAAGTTAACCAGCATATTGGGATTGAGAACAATGCAGTGTAGGCAGCAGCAGCAGAGATGAGGAAACAACCCTTGCCTTGAACCTAATTGTCTAAGAAAATTGAGGAGAGGAAACCCCAACTTAATTAGATCTATAATCAATAGCCTCACTGTTAAATGTGCCTGGCTTTATAAATCATCCATATATATCTGCAGAAATAAGACAGATCCTGCTACTGTTGCTTGTTTGAGTGTTTGTTTAATAACCTACTGATTCTGTGAGCACCAAGCCTCATGCAATGGCAAAATGTCCAATTAAGTCATTTCACAGCTTCGGCTGTTTTTAATCTGTGCTCTGCTGTAATAAAAGCTTTTGTTTTTTAAAATCTGGTATTATTTATCATTTATTTAGTGTTGTTTACACTGCTCCAAACAGGCTGAAAGATGATATTGTAATCTAACAGCACCTGTTTGTCACACATAAGATGAACGCAGCTCTTGCTCCTTACCTTCTTCTTCTTGGTTTCCTTCTTATTGTTATTATTCCAATTATTATTATGATCATCATTATAATATTAAGTAGTGTCGTTATCATTAGTAGACTTTGTATCGTAGGTTTGTATAACCACCATCGAGCTTTAGGCCTAAGAGAGCGTCCTGTTTCGTCTTAATACCATAACTTACTTAGGCCTATATTTTAATATATTGGCTACTGTATCAATCACTCGTGCCTTCATGCCATCACATGAAGGCATGAGTCATTCATACTTTGAAATTCAATCAAGCATTCTTGTTTTAAAATGAAATAACAAAGGAAGCTTTGAATAATTAGCCTAAACAATAACTAAACCGCAATTCATGAATACATGCAACTGTTTTAAGTCTGCTGTAATAGAGGCTTTATATATCTGATATAAAGGCTTTATACATACCAGTAAACATTTCCTCGTTTCGAGTTTCTTTTTCACGTCCTCTGCATCCATTTTGTAGACAACTGTTACTGTGTTGGGAGTTTGTTATAACCAATGTATTGGTGTGATTATGATGGGCTTTAAATCAGGCTCTATTGGTCATATGCATGCGATGCTTACATGTTTCATGTCAAGAGAGCAAGGGTTGAGAGAATAGGGGATGTTTTTCCTAAACAAATGAGTGATTTCGGTAGCAGAACAAGTAAGAAACTAAACGGCTGACATGATGTTGCAGCTTCAGCACAGACAGGGCAATAAACACTTCCTGTGCTGTGGTGCCTTTTTCGCTGCAGTAGGGAGGAGAGCGAGACAACATGTGCCAGTCACACAGTGTGTCTTAATTAGTTAATCAAACAGTGTGCTTAATTAAAGCATCAGTCAAGCTCAGTGCATGTAGTTGATGTGTCTGTCTATATATGGAAAAATAAGTTTTAACATTTCGACCAATCGATTGGTCGAAAGAACAGGACGATTCTCGGGGACAGCACTGGGTGGCACCCTATGATGGTGCCACGTTGAAAGTCACTGAGCTCTTCAGTACGGGCCATTCTACTGCCAATGTTGTCTATGGAGATTGCATGGTTGTGTGCTCGATTTTAGAAACCTGTCAGCAGCAGGTATGGCTAAAATAGTCAAATCTATTCATTGGAAGGGGTGTCCACATATTTTGGCCCTTTGGTGTATTTTGGGTTACCTGTTGAAAGTATAGCACTTTACTTGTGTACTTAGCTGACTGCTGCTATGGTAATTGAGACCAGACATCAAATAGGATGAAATTAGGGATTCTATAGTTTATGATTAATAAAAAGTTCATTGTATCCATATGGCTTGGATAGGATTTCCTTCAGTAGAATATGAAAATGGTTTCCGAACAAACTTTCTTGCCAGTGAATATCAATCATTATGGACTTTTCAAAAGCCAAGAGGCGTTTCCCCAGACCTGGTGTGTGTGGATGTCTGAGTTTAAATTAAAACAATAAGCAACTCCACTTCCCTGACCATCAGATATACTCTATAGCTCTCAATATTCTTTGATCAATTGTTTTCATTTGTGGCTTTTGGTCACACCTTTCAACATCAGGACAGTGGCTATCAATCTTGCGGAATATTTGTAGTGTGACATTGTGTATGCTGATTAATTATGGTGGTATTAAAGTTCAAATAGGGGGTGCTTGAATGTGTCTTGTTTCACTGCACGTATAAGTGGGTAATGGAAATGTATTTTTAGCATATCCTAACTGTCCCTGAGACAGCCTTGGAGAGTGGGGTCACTTCCAGGGATCAGCCATTGACAGCAACCCTTGAGCAATTAGGGTTAAGTGCCTTGCTCAAGAGCAGATCGACAGATTTTTCACCTTGTCGGCTCGTGGATTCAAACTAACATTTTGGTTACTGGCCCAACACTAACCGCTAGGCTACCTGCAACCTAGACACTACATGTAAGTGAGTTACACTGACCTTTAAACAAAAACAACAAGCAGATACAACTCAAATTAAATATTTGATCATATTACATCAAACACATTTGCCTAATATTGGTGCAGCACAGTCAGACAAAAAGCTTTGCAGACTAAAAATGCTCTCTGGACATATGACACCTACATGGTACCGTATGTGAAAGCCATCTTCATTTGAGTTATGAATATATTTTGTAAGCCATTAAGGGAGTTAAGGTCTGAGGGGATAAGGTTTTGGGGCAAAGATGAAGTGCTAGTGTGTGTGTTCTGAGGGGGAATAGTCTAATTTTTGGCAGACTGGATGCAGATGGCTTTGACGTAGTCGGGTTGGACGTTCTTGTACTGGCGATAGTAGACATGTTCCCATACATCAATACCCAGCAGAGGGACCAAACCTGGGGAGAAAAAAATGACTTTAAGTAAAATAATGATGCAGCTTCAAAGTATTTGAACAGGCCAGACATCCATATGGTTATTACACTGAGAAAAAAAAATGTACACAACAATTTCCACGATTTTATTGAGTTATAATTCATAAGGAAATCAGTCAATTGAAATGATTTCATTAAGCCCTAATCTATGGATAACACATAACTGGGAATACAGATAAGGTATCTGTGACCAAAGGGGATTAAAAAAATAGGGGCGTGGATCAGAAAACCAGTCAGTATCTGGTGTGACCACCATTTGCCTCATGCAGCGTAACACATCTCCTTCTCATAGAGTTGATCAGGCTGTTGATTGTGGCCTGTAGAATGTTGCACCCACCATACATCATGTCCGCAATGGTCATGTTAGGTGAAATGTGTATATTTTGGGACGTGAACACTCAGTGTGTTTCGTCACGAACCAGCTCAAAGCCCGTAACAAAAGGGATACAACTGCCTGATACAGTTGAAACCGGGATTCACACAACGTTTGAAATACAAAATACAATTAGAAACTGGGTGGTTCAATCCCTGAACGCTGATTGGCTGGCAGCCGTGGTAAATCAGACCGTATACCACGAGAATGACAAAACATGTATTTTTACTGCTCTAATTACGTTGGGAAACAGTTTATACGGCATCTCAGGGGTTTGTGATATATGGCCAATATACCACAGCTAAGGGCTGTGTTCAGGCATCTGCGTTGCACGCAAGAACAGCCCTTAGCAGTGGTATAACACCCCCTGATCGTTTAAATATATCATAGTTTTTTTTAAACCTTTATTTTTATTTTTTTTATTTTACCTTTATTTAACCAGGTAAGCAAGTTGAGAACAAGTTCTCATTTACAATTGCGACCTGGCCAAGATAAAGCAAAGCAGTTCGACACATACAACGACACAGAGTTACACATGGAGTAAAACAAACATACAGTCAATAATACAGTAAAAAAAAAAAAAAAAAAACAAGTCTATATACAATGTGAGCAAATTAGGTGAGAAGGGAGGTAAAGGCAAAAAAGGCCATGGTGGCAAAGTAAATACAATATAGCAAGTAAAACACTGGAATGGTAGTATTGCAATGGAAGAATGTGCAAAGTAGAAATAAAAATAATGGGGTGCAAAGGAGCAAAATAAATAAATAAATTAAATACAGTTGGGAAAGAGGTAGTTGTTTGGGCTAAATTATAGGTGGGCTATGTACAGGTGCAGTAATCTGTAAGATGCTCTGACAGTTGGTGCTTAAAGCTAGTGAGGGAGATAAGTGTTTCCAATTTAAGAGATTTTGTAGTTCGTTCCAGTCATTGGCAGCAGAGAACTGGAAGGAGAGGCGGCCAAAGAAAGAATTGGTTTTGGGGGTGACTAGAGAGATATACCTGCTGGAGCGTGTGCTACAGGTGGGAGATGCTATGGTGACCAGCGAGCTGAGATAAGGGGGACTTTACCTAGCAGGGTCTTGTAGATGACATGGAGCCAGTGGGTTTGGCGACGAGTATGAAGCGAGGGCCAGCCAACGAGAGCGTACAGGTCGCAATGGTGGGTAGTATATGGGGCTTTGGTGACAAAACGGATAGCACTGTGATAGACTGCATCCAATTTGTTGAGTAGGGTATCGGAGGCTATTTTGTAAATGACATCGCCAAAGTCGAGGATTGGTAGGATGGTCAATTTTACAAGGGTATGTTTGGCAGCATGAGTGAAGGATGCTTTGTTGCGAAATAGGAAGCCAATTCTAGATTTAACTTTGGATTGGAGATGTTTGATATGGGTCTGGAAGGAGAGTTTACAGTCTAACCAGACACCTAAGTATTTGTAGTTGTCCACGTATTCTAAGTCAGAGCCGTCCAGAGTAGTGATGTTGGACAGGCGGGTAGGTGCAGGTAGCGATCGGTTGAAGAGCATGCATTTAGTTTTACTTGTATTTAAGAGCAATTGGAGGCCACGGAAGGAGAGTTGTATGGCATTGAAGCTTGCCTGGAGGGTTGTTAACACAGTGTCCAAAGAAGGGCCGGAAGTATACAGAATGGTGTCGTCTGCGTAGAGGTGGATCAGAGACTCACCAGCAGCAAGAGCGACCTCATTGATGTATACAGAGAAGAGAGTCGGTCCAAGAATTGAACCCTGTGGCACCCCCATAGAGACTGCCAGAGGTCCGGACAGCAGACCCTCCGATTTGACACACTGAACTCTATCAGAGAAGTAGTTGGTGAACCAGGCGAGGCAATCATTTGAGAAACCAAGGCTGTCGAGTCTGCCGATGAGGATGTGGTGGTTGACAGAGTCGAAAGCCTTGGCCAGATCAATGAATACGGCTGCACAGTAATGTTTCTTATCGATGGCGGTTAAGATATTGTTTAGGACCTTGAGCGTGGCTGAGGTGCACCCATGACCAGCTCTGAAACCAGATTGCATAGCAGAGAAGGTATGGTGAGATTCGAAATGGTCGGTAATCTGTTTGTTGACTTGGCTTTCGAAGACCTTAGAAAGGCATGGTAGGATAGATATAGGTCTGTAGCAGTTTGGGTCAAAAGTGTCCCCCCCTTTGAAGAGGGGGATGACCGCAGCTGCTTTCCAATCTTTGGGAATCTCAGATGACACGAAAGAGAGGTTGAACAGGCTAGTAATAGGGGTGGCAACAATTTCGGCAGATAATTTTAGAAAGAAAGGGTCCAGATTGTCTAGCCCGGCTGATTTGTAGGGGTCCAGATTTTTCAGCTCTTTCAGAACTTCAGCTGAATGGATTTGGGAGAAGGAGAAATGGGGAAGGCTTGGGCGAGTTGCTGTTGGGGGTGCAGTGCTGTTGACCGGGGTAGGAGTTGCCAGGTGGAAAGCATGGCCAGCCGTAGAAAAATGCTTATTGAAATTCTCAATTATGGTGGATTTATCAGTGGTGACAGTGTTTCCTATCTTCAGTGCAGTGGGCAGCTGGGAGGAGGTGTTCTTATTCTCCATGGACTTTACAGTGTCCCAGAACTTTTTAGAGTTAGTGTTGCAGGAAGCAAATTTCTGCTTGAAAAAGCTAGCCTTGGCTTTTCTAACTGCCTGTGTATAACGGTTTCTAGCTTCCCTGAACAGCTGCATATCACGGGGCTGTTCGATGCTAATGCAGAACGCCATAGGATGTTTTTGTGTTGGTTAAGGGCAGTCAGGTCTGGGGAGAACCAAGGGCTATATCTGTTCCTGGTTCTAATTTTCTTGAATGGGGCATGTTTATTTAAGATTGTTAGGAAGGCATTTTTAAAAAATATCCAGGCATCCTCTACTGACGGGATGAGATCAATATCCTTCCAGGACACCCCGGCCAGGTCGATTAGAAAGGCCTGCTCGCTGAAGTGTTTCAGGGAGCGTTTTACAGTGATGAGTGGAGGTTGTTTGACCGCTGACCCATTACGGATGCAGGCAATGAGGCAGTGATCGCTGAGATCTTGGTTGAAGACAGCAGAGGTGTATTTAGAGGGGAAGTTGGTTAGGATGATATCTATGAGGGTGCCCGTGTTTAAGGCTTTGGGGGTACCTGGTAGGTTCATTGATAATTTGTGTGAGATTGAGGGCATCAAGTTTAGATTGTAGGATGGCTGGGGTGTTAAGCATGTTCCAGTTTAGGTCGCCTAGCAGCACGAGCTCTGAAGATAGATGGGGGGCAATCAGTTCACATATGGTGTCCAGAGCACAGCTGGGAGCAGAGGGTGGTCTATAGCAGGCGGCAACGGTGAGAGACTTGTTTTTAGAGAGGTGGATTTTTAAAAGTAGAAGTTCAAATTGTTTGGGTACAGACCTGGATAGTAGGACAGAACTCTGCAGGCTATCTTTGCAGTAGATTGCAACACCGCCCCCTTTGGCAGTTCTATCTTGTCTGAAAATGTTGTAGTTTGGAATTAAAATTTCTGAATTTTTGGTGGTCTTCCTAAGCCAGGATTCAGACACAGCTAGAACATCCGGGTTGGCAGAGTGTGCTAAAGCAGTGAAAAGAACAAACTTAGGGAGGAGGCTTCTAATGTTAACATGCATGAAACCAAGGCTATTACGGTTACAGAATCAAATCAAATCAAATCAAATTTATTTATATAGCCCTTCGTACATCAGCTGATATCTCAAAGTGCTGTACAGAAACCCAGCCTAAAACCCCAAACAGCAAACAATGCAGGTGTAAAAGCACGGTGGCTAGGAAAAACTCCCTAGAAAGGCCAAAACCTAGGAAGAAACCTAGAGAGGAACCAGGCTATGTGGGGTGGCCAGTCCTCTTCTGGCTGTGCCGGGTAGAGATTATAACAGAACATGACCAAGATGTTCAAATGTTCATAAATGACCAGCATGGTCGAATAATAATAAGGCAGAACAGTTGAAACTGGAGCAGCAGCACAGTCAGGTGGACTGGGGACAGCAAGGAGTCATCATGTCAGGTAGTCCTGGGGCACGGTCCTAGGGCTCAGGTCCTCCGAGAGAGAGAGAAAGAAAGAGAGAATTAGAGAGAGCATATGTGGGGTGGCCAGTCCTCTTCTGGCTGTGCCGGGTGGAGATTATAACAGAACGTGGCCAAGATGTTCAAATGTTCATAAATGACCAGCATGGTTGAATAATAGTAAGGCAGAACAGTTGAAACTGGAGCAGCAGCATGGCCAGGTGGACTGGGGACAGCAAGGAGTCATCATGTCAGGTAGTCCTGGGACATGGTCCTAGGGCCCAGGCCAGTTGAAACTGGAGCAGCAGCATGGCCAGGTGGACTGGGGACAGCAAGGAGTCATCATGTCAGGTAGTCCTGGGGCATGGTCCTAGGGCTCAGGTCCTCCGAGAGAGAGAAAGAAAGAGAGAAGGAGAGAATTAGAGAACGCACACTTAGATTCACACAGGACACCGAATAGGACAGGAGAAGTACTCCAGATATAACAAACTGACCCTAGCCCCCCGACACATAAACTAATGCAGCATAAATACTGGAGGCTGAGACAGGAGGGGTCAGAAGTCATCAAAAGAGAGTGCCTGGGGAATAGGAGTGGAGCTAGGCACTGCAGGGCCTGGATTCACCTCTACATCGCCAGAGGAACATAGGAGGAGAAGAATAAGGGTACGGCTAAAAGCAATAAGAATTGGTCGTCTAGAACGTCTGGAACAGAGAGTAAAAGGAGGTTTCTGGGGGCGATAAAATAGCATCAAGGTATAATGTACAGACAAAGGTATGGTAGGATGTGAGTACAGTGGAGGTAAACCTAGGTATTGAGTGATGAAGAGAGAGATATTGTCTCTAGAAACATCATTGAAACCAGGAGATGTCATTGCATGTGTGGGTGGTGGAACTAATAAGTTGGATAAGGTATAGTGAGCAGGACTAGAGGCTCTACAGTGAAATAAGCCAATAAACACTAACCAGAACAGCAATGGACAAGACATATTGACATTAAGGAGAGGCATCCTTAGTCGAGTGATCAAAAGGGTCCAGGGAGTGGAGAGGTTGGTTTGGGGGTCACGGCGATTTAGACAGCTAGCCAGGACATCGGTAGCAAGCTAGCATAGGATGGAGGTCTGTTGTTAGCCACCTCTTGCGTTCCGTCAGTAGATTAGTGGAGTTCCGTGTTGTAGAGGGGATTAGTCCAAATCACACAACAACAAAAAAATAAAAACAATAGATATAGTTACTTGGGTAAAGTAGGCAAGAGGCATTTAACTAGGCAAGAACAATTTCTTATTTACAATGACAGCCTACCAGGGAACAGTGGGTTAACTGCCTTGTTCAGGAGCAGAACAACAGATTTTTACCTTGTCAGCTCAGATTTGATCCAGCAACCTTTTGGTTACTGGCCCAACACTCTAACCACTAGGCTAAATGCCGCCCCGCAAAGATTATAGTTCCACCCATTTCCTTTCCAGATGGGTGAGGACGAGACGGTACACAGCAGGGGTTTCAAACTCATTCCATGGAGGGCCTAGTGTCTACTAGTTTTTGCTTTCAATTAAAACCAGCAGACACTCAGCCCTTTGTGGAATGAGTTTGACCAAAGAGAGGCCCAATTCGGGGAAAATCTGTCTCTCTCCAGCAGATGGCGTTTTTTCATTGTTTTGCCCACCAAGCAAGCAAGCACTTTTTGTTTGGCTTGGCCTTTTTGTCTTTACCCAAGTTGCATTTTTCACGTTTACTTACCAAACTAGTCCATAATAGAATTTTACATGTGAACTCGTGGCAATAACTGGTTTACATATATATTTTTTTAAATACTGTGTAATGTACTTTTATTCCAGCTTTCAAATGATACTTAAACACATCTAACATTCCAGCTACCTGGCTGATGGCATAGGCACATAAAGAATAAAGTAGTGAATCATGCGAAGTTCCCCCGTTTTCTGAAAATGTTGAAACGCTATCTGGTTAGTTCAAAACATGTTTGCATGGATAGTAATTGATGTGATTCTGAGGTGACAGTGAGCTAGCCTAGCATCTCTGATAGTATGTTAACATACTATTTGATGTGAAGTCGTCCAGCCCTTCTTCAGCACTGTAGGGTTGTGAGCAGAGAGCTTTGATGCGCTGCTGCGACGCCATATCCATACCAAAGATTTGTATAACTAAACCAAGATAGACCACAGCCTGTCGTTTCCAATTGGAACAAACAGAGTGAACCTCACCTATGTGAAGAGCGCGTGTGCAATAACTCAATTCGCATTTGCACTTCTTCTAAAGAACGCGATTTAAAGGGTAAATCTACAAAGCTTAGTCCACTCTGTTCATAACATATTGTTCTTGCTATTGAAATCAAATGTTTTGTCGGTTAGAAAATGTGAAGAACGTCGGCCAAAATCCATATCGTTCCATCTTCTCCCACTGTCGGCCAGTGGGCTTCCTCTCACTACCATATTCGGTGAAATATCTCTCATTGTCCTGTGGCGAATTCTAATAGCAAGAACTTCTAATGCGCCAACAATTCTACATCGCAAGCATTGCCAAAGCAGCTTCACAAGGGAGATCCATAATTTTTCTGCCACCCCACTTTAAACCGGGCAGATTCTTCTTCTTTGGGATTTTGATGGCAGATCGCATCCAATTTAAGTGCATGCACCGCCACCTACTGTACTGATGTGTGAGGCCAATCACGGCCTACCTACATTAAATTATTGATGTGGTAATACAAAATTGGGAAAAATACAAATTGCTCTGCCAACAATTAGCCCTCTCTCTAAGCACATATTCTTCCCATCACTCTCTCTTGGTCTCTGCCTACTCAGGAATCCTCTCAGTATTCCTCACCCTGTACCCATCTTCCTCTACCCTTCTCTTCACTGCTTCAGCATACAACCCTTTCTGTACTACTCTAACCCTGGCGATCTCCAGCCCTATGGGCACCCCCACAACTAAACACACACCATTTTCTCCACCAATACTACATATTCCTTCGTCTCATGCCCTTCTGCACACTTCTCACATCTAGGAATCTCCCTCCTACACACTGCTACAACATGTCCATAAACTTGACACCTAAAATATCGTAGTATTTACGGAACAAAAGCTCTCATGGGATAACTTACATTTCCTAACTTGACCTTGTCGGGCAGCGATTCTACATCAAAACTCAGCAGGATGGACAATACCTTCTCTGTTTCCCCGCGCTCTCCACCCGGATCTCCATCACAACAAACTGTTGACATCACAGACACCGGGAATTAAATTTCAATTTCAACTGATCCTCCTCAACACTTAATGCCACCCCGTGATCACTCCTTTCCACAGCACCTTTCTCCGGAGAGCAATCCATGCCACATTTATTGTCCCTAATCGTGTGATCCTGAGCGCCCACTCCCTCTGGACTGAAGAAACAAAATAAATCATCACCAATCCACTCAGAGTTACTCTCACCAACTCAACATTCCCCAACCTCTTCTCCACCCAACCTGACACAAAATGCAAGGATCCATTATCTCCATAAACCTCACTCTCACTGGGTCAGAATCATCCTTTTCATCCTCGGGACGAGGCACAAACTTGGCTGTCCTCACCGCAGGCAATACATCCATACTCTCGTCAGGTTCCATCTCTGAGCTATTACAGCACGTACCCCTCTTTTTGCACTTGATGCCAACCCACCTCGCCACACCGCTTCCCTCTACAGTACAACCAGCTCCTTTTCGGCGGTCATTGGGGATTGAATCCCCAAGCTGTCGTTCTGCCCCTGAACAATGCACTGTTCCCCGGTAGGCCGTCATTGTAAATAAGAATTTATTCTTAACTGACTTCCACCTGGGGCGGCATTTAGCCTAGTGGTTAGAGCGTTGGGCCAGTAACCGAAAGGTTGCTGGATTGAATCCCCAAGCTGTCGTTCTGCCCCTGAACAATACACTGTTCCCCGGTAGGCCGTCATTGTAAATAAGAATTTATTCTTTACTGACTTCCACCTGGGGCGGCATTTAGCCTAGTGGTTAGAGCGTTTGGCCAGTAACTGAAAGGTTGCTAGATTGAATCCCCGAGCTGACAAGGTAAAAATCTGTCGTTCTGCTCCTGAACAAGGCAGTTAACCCACTGTTCCTAGGCTGTCATTGTAAATAAGAATTTGTTCTTAACTGACTTGCATAGTTAAATAAATAAAATATTCCATCAAAACATATTCACATTTTCTCCTCCTTTCTCCTTCACTAGAGTTTCCAGAAGGTTCCATTTTTATTCATAATTATGTACCATTTTCTTCCTTTTTTCCTTGTCCGCCATCTTCTTTCATGACCCACACCTCCGTCTCTATTGTTTCCCTTCTTACCAATTTTGCTGGTGTAATTTGTTTAAAAAAAATCTGATATGCCTACTTGTGTCTTTGAAAATACATTTAAAAAATACATGTAAAAAGTTAAATGAAGGCTATGCATTTTTTGTAAAAATGTATGGACAGTGTTGAATATATGCTACGTCATAAAATGAGATTAGGCTATATTGAAGTGCCCCTTTCCTCAAATATCCTGTTTTGTCATTTTAGTACTGTCCACAAGCTGCTAAACAGAAACGATAGGCATAAATGCAAAATATCTTGACTATGGAGTAAGATGATGGCAAGGTATTCATTTGATTTTTCTTGAATGTGGGGTAATTTGTCACATGAACATATTCAAACCCCCAGTATTTGGGAAACAGATCAGTGGTGAGCGCCTGGGTGGCCTACCCTCTTGGAGAACTACTGTACCTCTAGGCAGGATTTTCTATGGTCAGATTTTAAAGGGATAGTTTACCCAAATGAATTACATATTTACATGTTGGTTTCTTATGGACAATGAAAGACTGCAATCCATTCTATGGTTAGCACTGTCACCAGCAATTAATATTAACATTTTCTAACCAAAAAACATGTAATTAAATGTCCCCCAGTTAGCAAAAACGAAATGTCATGCCCAAATAATCTAGAATTAACTTCACCAAGTCGTCGAGTATGTATTCAACTTTAAAAGAATCATCACACTTGACCTGTGATGTTTTAACATGTTTATTCAACCCTGGTCATGGGCCTAAACCATGTGAAAATATGTAGAATTGCAGGACATTTGCTTTAAAACAGATTGTTCAGGAGGGGGTGAGTGGCCCCTGGTTAAGGGTGGAGCCATTTACGATGTGAAATCACACTCCAAAGCTACTCCATTTTCAAAAGTTGGCAGCCCTTAACTCAGAAATTAGCAAATTCGGATTGTAAATTGCATATAGGTAGGTGGGCGTTCAATACATTTGGGTTTCGAATATTAAAGCAAACGCGTAAGTGTTCATTCGCAGCAGGGTTTTGCGCGAAAGGAAAAAGGAATGTTCATTTGTGGACGGGGATAGGAGTCGTCTTTCTCCGCCATTTTGTGACAACAAGAAACGGAAAATATAGCTAGCAAAGAACCGACCACAGGTAATTAGCTAGCTGAACATTTTGGGGGGAAAACATCATTTAAGCCGATGCATATTGACATTTATTTGAGGTCATAATTAAAAATAGGAAACACTTCCTTGTAGACTGAATTCAAAAGTGGCTCGTAACGTGACGCTGGTCAATGCGAGGTGTTAATTGTATATATATATTTTTTAACATGCTCGTTATTCCGTTAACGTTAAGCTAGCTAGCTACTTTTAGCTAACAGTTGGATAGCCATTGCATATTTACCCTGCTAACTCGATACTTTAAAATGACACAGCTACATATTAACAGTTGTAATAGAATGGTGGTTTTTAGTTAGGTAACCTTGAAGTAGCTAACGGTAACATTAAGAGATCAGCCAGCTAACGTTAACAGTAGTGAAAATCCACAAAACTTAACATTGATACATGACGGCTAACGTTAGAGCTAAAGCAAGCAAATAATGCATCATACAGGCATATGCAAATTCAGATATTTTTATTATTTCAACTTGCTAACAACTGTACCTAGTTAGTTGGTGTATTATATGGTAGCAGTAGCTAACTTAACTAGCTTGCTAATCATGTCCACACTGAAAGTGAAACTGCCAACCCACCGTGCGGTAGAGGTGTGCGCCTCAAAGGAACTGCGAAAAGAAAGTTGTCCGAATATTTGCAAGATCTGCTGTAACTAGCAGTTCATTCGAACTCAAGTATCATTATTGAACCGAACGTCTTGCTTTTGAAGCTTCCACTGAATTAATTGCTACTGCTTTCACTTTCCTTTCAGAGTTCAGCATGACGAATGAGGAACCCCTTCCAAAGAAGGTGAGAGAGAGACTATTAGGAAACCAAGTGTCTCAGTATTGATCATGTTATGCAGCTAAAGACTTCTACTTGCTGACTAGAGTATTCCCATCTTCCTCATTCAGGTTCGCCTCAGTGAATCTGACATGAAGACCCTGACCCGAGAGGAACTGTGTGTGAGGTAAATGGATAACACTGCTGTAGATGGAGGATGGGACAATTCTGTTTGGATGTGAGGACAAGTGTGTTCATTGTTAAGCAGGACAATGGAACAAGTTAAAATTCACCTAAGGCTGAAAATGGCAAAATAACGTTGGTTAAACTGGAACACTAGCGCGAGCCCATAGCAAATGAATGGAATCGATCGTTCGCAGAGCCTGTTTTGGCTGGAGTGATGCATATAATTCAATTTTGTCGAAGTGGCACAACTACAATCTGTTCTTTGGATGAAACTGAAAAATAACAACTTGTGTAGAAAGTAACATCTGCACCTCGATGGTGCCAAGTGTGCTTTTGTCTGCATAACGAGTAAGTAGGGGGGGAAATGTCAACTTCTAACTATTTCTGGTCTAGCGTTTGATGACAACGGAATACACTGCCTAGCCTTACATAATTAGAAAGAGGAGATACTCATGATTTAAAATGGTTATAATTATAAAAAATCTAAATATACACATTGTGAGATATTTTGCGAAATAGACAGACATACCTATATTTACCTCAGTTGAGTAATTTTTTTTATTGCTTACCTTTTAACTACAAACACTGTGGGCGGCTCTCCATTGCCAACAATGGCAAAGCAGGCATTGTGAGGTATATCTCACTGGTCACCCTCAAAGCCTTCCTTTAGCCGCCTTTCCTTCCAGTTCTCTGCTGCCAATGACTGGAACGAACTGCAAAAATCACTGAAGCTAGAGACTCCTCTCCCTCACTAGATTTAAGCATCAGCTGTCAGAGCAGCTCACAGATCACTGCACCTGTACATAGCCCATCCAACTACCTCATCCCCATACTGTATTTATTTATCTTGCTCCTTTGCACCCCAGTGTCTGTACTTGCGCATTCATCTTCTGCACATCTACCATTCCAGTGTTTAATTGCTATATTGTAATTACTTCGCCACCATGGCCTATTTATTGCCTTACCTCCCTTATCCTACCGCATTTGCACATACTGTATATAGACTTTTTCTACAGTATTATTGACTATGTTTGTTTATTCCGTGTATAACTGTGTTGTATGTGTCGCTTTGCTTTATCTTGGCCAGGGCGCAGTTGCAAATGAGAATTTGTTCTCAACTAGCCTACCTGGTTAAATAAAGGTGAAATAAAAATAAAACATAAGCTGGGAATAGAACGTTCTGAAAGGGAGTTAGTGCCACGGTGCTCAATAGCACTAATAGGAGCTGGCAGGGTGAAAAATGTCCTAAAATAAGGCCTGTTTTTTGTGTGTGATTACTTCAAAACTACGGCAGGCAGCTGGGGCATATGGTAATATTATGAAACTGGGCTCCACAGAGGATGCAATGAACTAGTTTTTGTCCGATAAAAGCATTGTTAAAAATGTAATGTGTCCGGCCTATCAATGTGTTCATGTTTATTATTTGTCCTTTAGGTGGAAACAACATGAAGCCTATGTCCAGGTCCTGGAGGTGAAATATGCTGATCTGAATTGTAAGTGATCCACAAATGTAGGCCTACTCCAACATTTCATCAAGTCATCATTCGATACCAAACTTTGGGGGGTACAAATCCACACTATTGAAGTTTATTTTTGTTATGGTATCAAGGAAACCACTAGGTACAACCCTAAATCCAGAAACATGGGCACCCTCATAGATGTTATCCTGACCAACTTGCCCTCCAAATACACCTCTGCTGTTTTCAATGAGGATCTCAGCGATCATTGCCTGCATTCGCTATGGGTCCGCGGTCAAAAGATCAGCCCTCATCACTGTCAAACGCTCCCTAAAACACATCTGCGAGCAGGCCTTTCTAATTGGCCTGGCCCAAGTATCCTGGAAGGATATTGACCTCGTCCCGTCAGTAAATCAAATTATCGAATCAAATTTAGTTATATAGCCCTTCATACATCAGCTGATATCTCAAAGTGCTGTACAGAAACTCAGCCTAAAACCCCAAACAGCAAGCAATGCAGGTGTAGAAGCACGGTGGCTAGGAAAAACTCCCTAGAAAGACACCTAGAGAGGAACCAGGCTATGTGGGGTGGCCAGTCCTCTTCTGGCTGTGCTGGGTGGAGATTATAACAACATGGCCAAGATGTTCAAATGTTCATAAATGACCAGCATGGTCAAATAATAATAATCACAGGCAGAACAGTTGAAACTGGAGCAGCAGCGCGGCCAGGTGGACTGGGAGGCAAGGAGTCATCATGTCAGGTAGTCCTGAGGCATGGTCCGAGGGCTCAGGTCCCCCGAGAGAGAGAAAGAAAGAGAGAGAGAGAGAAAATTAGAGAGAGCATACTCAAATTCACACAGGACACCGGATAAGACAGGAGAAGGACTCCAGATATGTGACCCCCGACACTAGCCCCCCCCGACACAAACTACTGCAGCATAAATACTGGAGGCTGAGACAGGAGGGGTCAGGAGAGGATGCCTGGTCGTTCTTTAAAAGTGCTTTCCTCACCATCTTAAATAAGCATGCCCCTTTCAAAAAATGTAGGACTAAGAACAGATATAGCCCTTGGTTCACTCCAGTCCTGACTGCCCTTGATCAGCACAAAAACATCCTGTGGCGGACAGCAATAGCATCGAATAGTCTCCCGGATATGCAACTGTTTAGGGAAGTCAGGAACGCAAAGGCTAGCTTTTTCAAACAGAAATTTGCATCCTGTAGCTCTAACTCCAAAAAGTTTTGGGACACTTTAAAGTCCATGGAGAACAAGAGCACCTCCTCCCAGCTGCCCACTGCACTGAGGCTAGGCGACACGGTCACCACCGATAAATCCATGATAATCGAACATTTCAATAAGCATTTCTCTACGGCTGGCCATGCTTTCCTCCTGGCTACCCCAACCCCGGCCAACAGCTCCGCACCCCTCGCAGCTACTTGCCCGAGCCTCCCGAGCGTCTCCTTAACCCAAATCCAGATAACTGATGTTCTGAAAGAGCTGCAAAACCTGGACCTGTACAAATCAGCTGGGCTAGACAATCTGGAGCCTCTCTTTCTAAAATAATCCGCCGCCATTGTTTCAACCCCTATTACCAGTCAACCTCTCATTTCGTCCGAGATCCCTAAAGATTGGAAAGCTGCCGTGTTCATACCCCTCTTCAAAGGGGGTGACACTCTAGACCCAAACTGTTACAGACCTATATCCATGCTGCCCTGCCTTTCTAAAGTCTTTGAAAGCCAAGTTAATAAACAGATCACTGATCATTTCGAATCCTACTGTAGCTTCTCCGCTGTGCAATCCGGTTTCCGAGCCGGTCACGGGTGCACCTCAGCCATGCTCAAGGTACTAAACGATATCATAACCACCATCGATAAAAGACAGTACTGTGCAGCCATCTTCATCGACCTGGCCAAGGCTTTTGACTCTGTCAATCACCGTATTCTTATTGGCACACTCAATAGCCTTGGTTTCTCAAATGACTGCCTCGCCTGGTTCACCAACTATTTCGCAGATAGAGTTCAGTGTGTCAAATCGGAGGGCCTGTTGTCCGGACCTCTAGCAGTCTCTATGGGGGTACCACAGGGTTCTATTCTTGGGCCGACTCTTTTCTCTGTATATATATTTTTTTTACCTTTATTTAACTAGGCAAGTCAGTTGAGAACAAATTCTTATTTTCAATGACGGCCTAGGAACAGTGGGTTAACTGCCTGTTCAGGGGCAGAACGACAGATTTGTACCTTGTCAGCTCGGGGATTTGAACTTGCAACCTTTCGTTTACTAGTCCAACACTCTAATCACTAGGCTACACTGCCGCCCCCATATATCAACAATGTCGCTCTTGCTACGGGTGATTCCTTGATCCACCTATGCAGACGACACCATTCTGTATACATCTGGCCCTTCTTTGGACACTGTGTTAACTAACCTCCAGACGAACTTCAATGCCATACAACACTCCTTCCGTGGCCTCCAACTGCTCTTAAACGGTAGCAAAACCAAATGCATGCTTTTCATCCGTTCGCTGCCCGCAGCCGCCCGCCCGACTAGCATCACTACTCTGGACGGTTCTGACCTAGAATACGTGGACAACTACAAATACCTATGTGTCTGGCTAGACTGTAAACTCTCCTTCCAGACTCATATCAAAAATCTCCAATCCAAAATCAAATCTAGAATCGGCTTTCTATTTCGCAACAAAGCGCCTTCACTCACACCGCCAAACGTACCCTAGTAAAACTGACTATCCTACCGACTACTATGCCCACTGACTATCCCCTACTGACTATCCATCCGTTTTGTTACCAAAGCGCCTCATACCACCCACCACTGCGACCTGTATGCTCTAGTCGGCTGGCCCTTGCTACATATTCATCGCCAGACCAACTGGCTCCAGGTCATCTACAAGTCTATGCTAGGTAAATCTCCGCCTTATCTCAGCTCACTGGTCACGATAACAACACCCACCCGTAGCACACGCTCCAGCAGGTATATCTCACTGGTCATCCCCAAAGCCAACACCTCAATTGGCCGCCTTTCCTTCCAGTTCTCTGCTGCCAGTGACTGGAACGAATTGCAAAAATCGTTGAAGCTGGAGACTTACATTTCCCTCACTAACTTTAAAGATCAGCAATCTGAGCAGCTAACCGATCGCTGCAGCTGTACATAGCCCACCCAATCTACCTACCTCACCCCCATATTTTTATTTTATTTTTTTACTTTGCTTCTCTTTTGCACACCAGTATCACTACTTACACACCATCATCTGCTCATCTATAACTCGTGTTAATCTGCTAAATTGTAATTACTTTGCTACTATGGCCTATTTATTGCCTACCTCATGCCATTTGCACACTGTATATAGACTTCTCTATTGTGTTATTGACTGTACGCTTGTTTATTCCATGTTACACTGTTGTTTGTGTCGCACCTCTTTGCTTTATCTTGGCCAGGTCGCAGTTGTAAATGAGAACTTGTTCTCAACTAGCTTACCTAGTTAAATAAAGTTAAAATATAAAACTTGGCTCCTTTTCAGCTGACATGATGGTGAGGTTAACCGTTATATCTGTCCTTTCACTGTTTCAGCGAATGATGTGACAGGGCTGAAGGAGTCTGAGGAGAAGCTGAAGCAGCAGCAGCAGGAGGCGTCACGCAGGGAGAACATCCTGGTCATGCGGCTCGCCACTAAGGAGCAGGAAATGCAAGAGTGTACAGTACGTACCCCACTGCAATACGTCCTGCTGTTTTCCCAAATGAGCAGACTGCAGGATATGTAGTCCTTCCCCTTGGCCCTCCATTTACACGTTCATGCATGCCTCCACCATGCAATGCATTCTCAAAGTAATCAGATCCCTTTACTTTTTCCACATTTTAATACGTTAAAGCCTTATTCAAAAATGTATTTTAAAAAATCCTCATCAATCTACACACAATATCCCATAATGACAAAGTGAAACAGGTTTTTAGACATTTTTGCAAATGTATTTAAAAATAAAAGACAAATGCCTTGATATGAGACTTGAAATTGAGCTCATGTATATCCTGTTTCCATTGATCATCCTTGAGATGTTTCTACTACTTGATTGGAGTCCACCTGTGGTAAATTCAATTGATTGGACATAATTTGAAAGGCACACACCTGTCTATATAAGCTCCCCCAGTTGACAGTGCATGTCAGAGCAAAAACCAAGCCATGAGGTTGAAGGAATTGTCCATAGAGCTCCGAGACAGGATTGTGTCAAGGTACCGATCTGGGGAAGGGTCCCAAAAAATGTCTGGAGCATTGAAGGTCCCCAAGAGCACAGTGGCCTCCATCATTCTTAAACAGACTCTTCCTAGAGCTGGCCACCCAGCCAAACTGAGCAATCTGTGGAGAAGGGTCTTGGTCAGGGAGGTGACCAAGAACCCAATGGTCACTGACAGAGTTTCTCTGGAGATGGGAGAAACTTCCAGAAGGACAACCATCTCTGCAGCACTCCACCAATCAGGCCTTTTATGGTCGTGGCAAGACGGAAGCCACTCCTCAGTAAAGGCACATGACAGCCCGCTTGGAGTTCACCAAAAGGCAACTAAAGGACTCTGACCATGAGAAACAAGATTCTCTGGTCTGATTTAACTCTTTAGCCTGAATGCCAAGTGTCACGTCTGGAGGAAACCTGTCACCATCCCTACGGTGATGCATGGTGGTGGCAGAATCATGCTGTGTGGATGTTTTTCAGGGACTGGGAGACTAGTCAGGATCGAGGGAAAGATGAACGGAGAAAAGTACAGAGATCCTTGATGAAAACCTGCTCCAGAGCACTTAGGACCTCAGACTGGGGTGACGGCTCACCTTCCAAGAGGACAACGCCCCTAAGCACACAGCCAAGACAACACAGGAGTGGCTTCGGGACAAGTCTCTGAATGTGTTTGATGGGCCCAGCCAGAGCCCAGACCTGAACCCGATTTGAACATATCTGGAGAGACCTGAAAATAGCTATGCAGCAACGCTCCCCATCCAACCTGACAGAGTTTGAGAGGATCTGCAGAGAAGAATGGAAGAAACTCCCCAAATACAGGTGTACTAAGCTTGTAGTGTAATTTCCAAGAAGACTTGAGGTTGTAATCGTTGCCAAAGGTGCTACAACAAAGTACTGAGTAAAGGGTCTGAATAGTTATGTAAATGTGATATTTCAGTGTATTGTTTTATAAATATGCAAACATTTGTAACCTGTTTCTTTGTCATTATGGGGTACTGCTAAAAACCTCTCCTCGCTTACAGGTAAAAAACTACCGCTCCAAATTTGCTCCATTCATTCAAATGACCATTTAACCAACACTCATCTATTGTTGTGACTACCTGGACCTACCATCTGGTTTTGAAGGATTAAAACCAAACCATATGATTTGAATGACAAGTATTTTAATTAACATGAAAGTTGACTGTAAGAAGTGCTCAACATTTCAAATAGGCTATATGTCGTAATAAACAGCTTATAAACACTAAATAGGTCAGGAGCGAAGGAACAAATGTATTATTGAGGTGAGATTATTAGCCTGTTATATCAAGGTTAAAGCCTTCAAAGAAGAGCAGGCCAGCAGCGGAGTAAGCACTCTGAGCTTGCAGAGCCACTGGAGGTGCAAACACCCTTCGGGCAAGGCTGGGCAGGGATGCAGATGTTTATTTTTTAATATATAGATAGGCCTAAACGTTTTTAGCTAAAATGGAAAGCTCCTTGAAAGAGGTAATATGTCAGGCCTATTGGGCCAAAATCAATGATGGCCTATTGTATAGATAATAGAACAAAAATGAACAGATTATTTTTGTTTACTGTTGCTACAATGACACAGCTAGCTTACCCACCCTGTTCCTTTCTCTTATCATGTGAACGTAGTGACTTTTTCACAATGATTCTTTAGTTGTGAACACTATATCGCCACACTCCCTCACTTGGTCCTCCATCCTTGAAAGTCACCTTGATTTTGCACTGGTGTTTTTATCGGTTTCTTTATGAAAATATTTAGCTAACTCCATGACAGTAGCTTAGGCAAGGGGCTATAGCAGCACACAAGTGGCCTACAAATGCATGTTGGGACGGGCATGTCTTGAGCTTGTGAAGAGAGCGGCATTTTAAGTGGGCGAGAAGGCCATTGGAAAACTCGCTCTTCGCTCCAGTCAAATTGGTTCACTGCTAGTTTAAGCTTTAAATATAGAAAGATATACAGTATATGAACAATGTGACGCCTTGGCAAAGCCCTCTCTCTGACTGACAGAACAGTTGCTCACCCAACAGCTTTACAGCAGCATATGCCAACCATTTTGTCCATCGACTGAGGTCAATCAAACTGACTCGACCAGTTGGGTACATAAAATGTTAAGTTGAACAGATCAAATTTTATTGGTCACATACACATATTTAGCAGATGTTGTAGCTTGTGTAGCGAAATGCTTGTGTTTCTAGCTCCAACAGTGCAGTAGTATCTAACAATGCACACATCTAAGCGATATGGTGCACAAGATGAGTCCAGTAATCAATCCAAAGCTGTCTTTTAAACTAGTCTAACAAGGTGTCTTGAAGTCAAGCATTTTTCAGTAATGATTTACAAAGGTATATGAGTATTGTGTAAGCATGATATTGTTTTCAGCTATGGTAATGGCCACTGTGATGTTATAGCTCTGTTAGGAGCCACATTCATTGTCTCTTATGCAGGGGTGAAAGTAAGGTGGTCCGATACTGCATTCTGGTAAAATAAATGTGGGTACTCCGTACCGGTAAAATAAATAGTGTGGGTACGCCGTACCGGTAAAATAAATAGTGTGGGTACGCCGTACCGGTAAAATAAATAGTGTGGGTACGCCGTACCGGTAAAATAAATAGTGGCGTACCGGTAAAATAAATAGTGTGGGTACGCCGTACCAGTAAAATAAATAGTGGGGGTACGCCGTACCGGTAAAATAAATAGTGAGGGTACGCCGTACCGGTAAAATAAATAGTGGGGGTACGCCGTACCGGTAAAATAAATAGTGGGGGTACGCCGTACCGGTAAAATAAATAGTGAGGGTACGCCGTACCGGTAAAATAAATAGTGTGGGTACGCCGTACCGGTAAAATAAATAGTGGGGGTATGCCGTACCGGTAAAATAAATAGTGGGGGTACGCCGTACCGGTAAAACATGAGCTTATCACAATTTAATACAACATGCCCCAAAAAACTATAGACTACTACACCATTATTTGACACTACTGCATGTCCGCCACATGAAACAGTGAATTGACTGGAAACCGGGTGGTATACGCTCCAAATTGTGTTGTGGTTTGAGGAGAATGCTTACATTTTGCCAAGGCGGAGATGAGTGGCTGAGACGCTTGTGGACATTGCGGGCTGATCAGTAGCTGTGACCAAGGCAAGCGGACAACAGTGGATGCATCTATTCAGGCTACAAGTGTAGGCGTAATGACAATTGCAGAATGTCATTACAATACACGTAGGTGTTTTGCAGTGGTGGAAAAAGTAGCCAATTGTCATGACTCAAGTGAAAGTCACCCAGTAAAATACTACTGGAGTAAAAGTATAAAAGTTTTTTATTTAAAATGTACTTAAGTATCAAAAGTAAATATAATCGCTAAAATATACTTAAGTCCTAAAAGTACAAGTATAAATCATTTAAAATTCCTTATATTAAGCAAACCAGACGGCACAATTTTCTTTTTTAAATTTATGATAGCCAGGGGCACACTTCAACACTCAAGACATAATTTACAAACAACGCATTTGTGTTTAGTGAGTCTGCCAAGTCAGAGGCAGTAGGGATGACCAGGGATGTTCTCGTGATAAGTGTGTGAATTAGACAATTTTCGGGTCCTGCTACGCATTCAAAATGTAATGAGTACTGTTGGGAGTCAGGGAAAATATAAGGAGTAAAAAGTACCTAATTTGACTAGAAATGTAGTCAAGCAAAGTTGACCAAATTATAAGTAGTAAAGTACAGATACGACTTTAGTACTTTAAAGTATTTTTACTACTGGTGTTTTGTGACTGATGTCTCTTTCCATTTGTCAAATTGCGGCTGCACTGCTGGGGTTTGGATGCTAAAATCAGTATGTAAGAAAGGGATGTACGTGGGTAACCTACAGGAGTGCCTTAAGTGGTTGTTTGACAATCCGGTGAAAACATAATGACTTGTTATTTATGCCACATTAAAAGGCATAGGCTAGGGGAAGCTTCCCCTAAAGTGAATTGAATGAAATTGCCAGAATTATATCCTAAAAGCTTACTCCTGTCTATACAGAAATAAATAAAATCATTCAGAATAGGCTACTACATCAGAAAGCAGGATTTCGCCACAGAGGATCATTAGGTTGTTGTTTTCTCATTTGTTTTGCATAGCCTACAGTTGGAAGGGCCCGCAGTTGGGCAGCGTGTGCTGCAAATACCAAATTGTTGAGTGAAAAGCAGAAAACCAGTCAAGCATCACAATATTTAAAATGGCTGTTGCTGTAAAGATATGACAATGAAAAGACTCCAATCTGGGTTTTTTAAAGTTATTAAAATTCTTAAGCTTAATTGAGCGAACAGTAGCCATCTTATTGGTACCAGCGGAGAACATTGGTCATATCCCCGGTGAGTGTGCACGTTCACTGTCTTTATCCATGCGTCAGTGCCACTTGTTTGTTTTTGGACAATTTCCTCCTCCAGGTTAGATGGACGTCATATTGTATTTGTCTCCCATTTTTTGGTAGGCCAATCATATGGATCGGACATTGTTTTTCTTTATCTGTTTGTCAGTGTTGGCAGATTAGGATACCCTGTCATTTTTGTTATTTAAAAAAAATTGTGTGGGTGTCCCGTACCGGTAAGAAATTACATCTACTTTCACCCCTGCTCTTTTGTAAATTCAGTCAATGTAATTTTATTGGGAACTTGTACAAACCTAAGGATGGATTTTCTAAATGGAGTTTGTGCTTGTGCCTTTTATTGACACCTGTCTCTTTTTCAACCTGCAGACCCAGATCCAGTACCTCAAGCAAGTCCAGCAGCCCAGTGCAGCCCAACTGCGGTCGTCCATGGTAGACCCGGCCATAAACTTATTTTTCCTCAAAATGAAGGGCGAACTGGAACAGACTAAAGACAAACTGGAGCAGGCCCAAAATGAACTGAGTGCCTGGAAATTTACACCAGATAGGTAAAGACGATCAAAATAACTCTTTCCCCCCCCCCAAAAAAAAAAGCCAAGACATCCTCACACCCCCCACCCCCACTGCAGGCATGCAGGAATCATGGTGGGGGGGGGCAAGGCTGAGAAATGCTGTACTCACCACAAGACTCAAACTTGACCAAAAACTCAAACCCAAACACACAAAAAAACTGGCATCCATGTTTTGTGTACTCTTGTACTGTCCCCCACCTACATATCACATAATCTAAACTGAATGAAAAAGACAGTATGGTCAGGTGACACTTGTTTCAGCTCTATCTCACCGTCCAGGGGCCCTGAAGGAGTCGGAACTGTTCCTGAAGAGGTGGTCACGTCCGAGACGAATATGCCCTGCCCCCTCAGCCGAAGTCAGACAGTTGCCTTATTAAATGTGGGGTTATGGTGGAGAATGAGGCAGTCTTGAGCAATCTGCCGGAGCAGGGAGAGCACCCCTAGCCTAAATCACCAATTGAACATTTGAAAGACAATGCCCCGCTAGCTAAAGACATTTTAACAGTGGAAAACAGCTCACTCGTACCCGCTAGTGCTCCTGAGACTCTAAGACTCTTGGACAGATTGTAGAATACAATGAAAATACTGTGGGGAAAGCTCTAGAATAAGATGTAAGACTTTGGAAGGAGGGGCCAGTATAATGTTTAAGAATCTGGGGGAGGAGCCAGATCCTTAGTCCAGAAGTGACTATGGTTGAGGCGTGGGCGAGCGAGGGTCCGATCGCCTATGTCTGATCATGAGCCCGCATACTGGTAGAGTGTATTTACATGTTTTATTTTGTGAGTTTCATATGCTGCGGTTTCATTTACTTTCCTCTTTTGGTTCTCTGATGTGCTCTTGCGCTCGCTGCAGTGTGTCAACAGAGCCATTTGCTCTGTTAGATTTGGTGCCCTTGAAAAAATAACTGGTAGGCTACGATGATTCCGAACTGTTTTTTCTAAAACCTATACACAACTGCAGTTGGTGCTTGAGTGTTATTTTCTCATGGTGATTACAAATGTGTGAAACAAGTAATGTTACAACTTCATGAGAATGTACAGTACCAGTCAAAAGTTTGGACACACCTACTCATTCCAGGGTTTTTCTTTATTTGTACTATTTTCTACATTGTAGAATAATAGTGAAGACATCAAAACTATGAAATAACACAAATGGAATCATGTAGTAACCAAAAAATTGTTAAACAAATCAGTATGTATGTTATATTTTGAGATTCTTCAAAGTAGCCACCCTTTGCCTTGATGACAGCTTTGCACACTACTTTGGCTACTTTGAAGAATCTAAAATATATTTTGTTTTAACACTTTTGGTTACTACATGATTCCATATGTGTTTTATGTACAATGTATAAAATTTTTTAAAAAACTTGATTGAGTAGGTGTGTCCAAACTTTTGACTGGTACTGTATTTATTCAGTGCAATATATTGTTATTTGTGTGATTTGTTGTTCACCTCACTTTTCCCCCCCCTAGCCAATTACCTTTTTGAACTTTTTTTTGTGTTTGGGGTGGGGGGGTTCAATTCCAGTTAACATTCTAGGGATGATATGAATTTGTCATAGTAATCTATGGGCAGTCTGCAATTAATTGATTTATTTTTCAATTTCAAACAACAGCACAACTAGGTAAACAGCCTATATCCAGCCTTGGATATCTGGCCATCAATATAGGCTAGTTACAACACTCGTACAGTTAAAATTACAAGAGCCCCCCCCCCCCAAAAGAAAATAATGCACATGAGTATAAGCTTTTTTCTTTGCAATATCCATTGATGTGCTTTGAATTATTGTTCCGGTAATGTATAATGCCTTGTATTGGATAAAGAGTTCAAAAGTAAAGATTGAGGTTGGGTGGGAACGACTGGTAAAATTGCAAGGATCTGAGGTGTGGTTGCTGAAGAAGCATTGATGAGGTATGATTCAGAGGAAGTAACATTACATTTGCTAATGGCAAACAAAAATAGTTGATAGCCCTTGAACTATTCAGGTAGCATCCAAAGTAACAAGATTGTGTGTGTTATAATCCTCAATCGGCTGCTCCTTCAGTTTCTGCTAAAGGCTCGCATCAAATGTGGATGTAGCGTTCGTCTGCTGATCGTTCAGCGCACTGTGTTTTAGGGACCGCCCGCTGTAGATGTCTGACTGACAAACATTTTTCACCTGATTCTACATGTAAAATCGGTGTGCACTCTGTTCGCAAATTGCGTTGAGGTGCTAAGTATTCTCAGCCAGCAAACGCTATTGGTCTGTCTAAGCCCTAAGTACTATAGAAGAAATAATGTTTTGTCATGCTAACTACATTTATATCTCCGGTGACCTTGACCAAAGTGCTGACTAACTCGTTGGTTGTGACAGACTGGGATTTTTGATGGTGACGTTTGCTGTTGAAAGTACAATTGGGCGTGTAGAAACCAAAAGTATGGTTGCTGAAATTGGGTACTTTAACTTGGTGGGTCATTCATCCTGGTGGGCAGTGTAGGCCTGCTTCTAGTAGTAGAATGTGCATAGGGGTACTCAAAAGGTAAAGGTACTGTATGCTAATTTATAAGAATGTTGCTGTTTTATCATCTATGGGGACTTTACTGGTATCCTTTGCTGAGCCCAAAACTGTCTCTGGTATCTTCAACTGTACTCTTTTTGGAAATGGAAACTTGCTGTATGGATGGACCAAATTCATAGTGTTAGTGGATGGGATGGTGGTGTTCCAGGTCTTCTTATTTGCAGTCGGGCAGGTGTACATCTGATCTACATGTGGATCCTGTAACGCTTAACAACTGTCTAATTTGATCATCTGTGGCTCATGACTGCAAAAATGACAACCTTGAACAACACCTGGTTGGGTCACTGGACTGATTGGGCTGTCCCTGTCCTTGCCTGTGGGCGGTGTTTGGCTGGGCCCTGGTTCATTTTGTGATTTGAGGCCTGTCTACCTTGCAGCCAGACGGGGAAGAAACTCATGGCCAAGTGCCGGATGCTGATCCAGGAGAACCAGGAGCTGGGGAGGCAGCTGTCTCAAGGACGTATCGCCCAGCTGGAGGCAGAGCTGGCCTTGCAGAAGAAGTACAGTGAGGAGCTGAAGAGCAGCCAGGATGGTGAGAACACAATAGCCCACCTCCATCTACAGTCAAATAGCATCTGCATTTCTACTTTGCCATAAAGGTTAAGCTTGAAATGTAACATTTCAGCACAGCGAAGACCCATGGGTGCTTTGTAGCTCCCCTGGTTATTAAACTGTGCTACATTAAAGTGTGGTCTGTAACCTCTGCATTGGAGGAGCTGTATTCTCCTCCACATGTATTCAGCAGACCAGTACATTCAGATGCAGGAACTTTGTTACAGCGTTTCTTAGACATGTTTCTAATATTAAATTAAACCAAATGTATTCTCCCCCTGGCAAAAGAATATAACTGTTTGCCAACATTTAACTGGGGCTCTTTGTCTTGATCCTGACTGTGTTCCATCTCCCTGTTTTCTGACCAGTGGCTTCGTCTGTTGTCTGTTTCTGTCCCTCCCAGAGTTGAACGATTTCATCATCCAGCTGGATGAGGAGGTAGAGGGCATGCAGAGCACCATCCTGGTCCTCCAGCAGCAGCTTAGGGAGACCCGTCTGCAGCTCTCCCAGAACCCAGCTCAGGCTGCCTCTGTTGGGGCAGGGCCCAGCAGGACTTCACCCTCCAGCTCCTCTGCCGAGCCCCCCAGCCAGGCCGAGCAGACCTTCACCCCCTCCGTCCAGCCAGGGAAAGACTGCGAGAGGGTCTCCAACGGACCTAGCAACTGTAGTTCGTCCTCCCAGAGGGGCGCAGCAGCCACCCCTAGCCTGTACCGTGAGGTCAGCAGCACAGAGGAAGACTTTCCTCCGTCTCCCATGGTTTCCAGCGAGGGCGAGACTAAACTCTCCAACCACTCAGAGGCGGCGGGGGGCCTGACTAGTGACGGTGCAGGGGGTTTCGGGAGCCAGCTGAGTGCAGGGTACGAGAGTGTGGACTCCCCTACTGGCAGCGAGACGTCCCTGACGCAGCACTCGAATGACACAGACTCCAACACCGACCCCCATGAGGAAAAGGCTGTTCCAGTCGTCAAGGGCAACAGGACTGCTGGGTTGCGGCACGCTCAGAACGGCCTGGACTCAAACGGGGGCGCAGTTTTGTAATGTACTTTATAATAACACTGTATTTTTCTTTTTATATGAGACCCAAACAAAAACAATGAACACATAGTCGGTAACAGTAATGTTGTCCAGAATTAGTGTATTCCTCCCCCCCTTTCCTATCGTGATACCTCTGCCACAACTTAAAGAAAATAATTGCATTACTAAACCGGAACATTATGTGAAATATATGTAGATTTGAATTTAGTTTTTTGTATGATTCAAGATAGATATTATTTTTCTTCCATCTCTTGTTTATTTGAACCCATAACATTCTTCTTTTGAACTTATGACAAACTCAAATTGTCACACATCTGGTGGTGTATTCATGTTCAATAAAAGTCAAACCACAGTTCACTTTAGGAGCTTTGCAGTGTTCAAGGATTTCATCTTTTAGATGTTGACCTGTGTTTTTGTTTTAAATTCAGTTTGTAAGTTTCCATCCATAGCAAAATGTTTCAGTTTGACTTGTGTAGTTTCTACGCAATGTACCTTGTTGAATTCATTATTCTGACTTCCATCCTTTTCATGTACTGACCAATATCAATAAATACTTAAATATGACCATGATTGGATTTTTCTTGTTTTTCAACATAGGTACTGTTAAGCCTTTTTCAATTGAATTGAAAGTGTATGAAACATTTAAGAACGCCTTCCTAATATTGAGTTGCTCCCCCTCAATTTGTCTCGGCATGGACTCTACAAGGTGTTGAAGTCTTTCCACAGGGACGCTGGCCTATGTTGACTCCATTGCTTCCCACAGCTGTCAAGTTGGCTGGATGTCCTTTGGGTGGTGGACCATTCTTGATCCACACGGGAAACTTGTGCTTGAAAAACCCAGCAGTGTTGCAGTTCTTGACACAAACCGGTGCACCTGGCACTTACTACCATATCCCGTTCAAAGGCTCTTAAATATTTTTCTTGCTCATACACCCTCTGAATGGCACACACACAATCCATAATTTTTCTTGAGGCTTAATTCTCCTTTAACCTGTTTCCTCCCCTTCATCTACACTGACTGAAGTGGAATTAACAGGTGACATCAATAAGGGGTCTTAACTTTCGTCTGGTCAGTCTCATGGAAAGAGTAGGTGTTCATAATGTTTTGTACACTATTTCCTGTATTGTAGGGAAGCAGAGAAGCTACAGCTAACTTCCTACATTTCTACCCATTTTGTCATGGAGCAAAGAGAAAAATTTGCATTTTTTTAAGCTATTCTAAAAAAAAAAAAGCCATGTGGCTGGGATTTTTGCATTTTTAAAACAGATTTCCTGCTATTCTACACATTTTGCCATGAGGCTGAGAGAAAATGTTGCAGTTTTATAGCTCATTTCCTGCAATTCTAATTTGTTTTTCCATGGTTTATGACGTGAGCATATGCTATCTGGGGAAAGCAATGTCTGTCTACACCATGCTGGCATCAGGGGGTGTGTGGTACGCCATTGATGTCAGCATGGTGTACAGACTGAGCTACAGTCAGACATTGCTTCACAGCCTGTGTGGCTGCCAAAATCATGTCTGAAGTCCTCCTAGCCATTGGGTGGTGCTTTCGTCAAATATCTGTCCCTGCTACTGCCAGGGATCTTCGTGCTGGTTGCCGAAGGAGGATCTCTTTTGTCATTCAAATGAATCAACATGCTTGAGTCCATTTACAAGTTCAGTGTTTCAGACAGATAGCAAGCCGGCCACTCTTAACACGGAAGACAAGAGAACCGAGCAGCACAGTGAAATCTGAAGGATTACCAGCTAGCTGTCAATATGAACACTGAGTCTGTTGTCATCGTTTCTGCTGCAAGGACCCCCATTGGTAAATAAGTTCTGAATCTGTCTGATTCCACACTAAGGCAATATTTTTCAACATAGCTGGCTACCTGTATCAAAAAGAATTGCCTGTATGTATATTTATTTGTTGCATTTCCTTATCACACGAGATTGGTTTTGTAGCGATGCTGACGTTCCTTGAACGATCGTTCACATTTTTCCAGTCCTTGTTTTGACAATGTTCTTATTTGTTCAACAACATGTTTTAATGTTTTTGAACCTATCAATTGAACAGACCATTACTGTCGTTCATTGTCGCGAGCTACCTCCTGACCAGGATTTTCAATGGTTCGCTTATGCTGAACCTTGATTGGTTGCCCCACCCTCTGCCCAGATTCTCGAAACAGCGATTGGCTGTTGGTCATAGTACCATGGACCCGCAGCTACAGTATTGGCGATAGGCTGGAGATCAAACCGAATGGGGTTGGGCGTATTTTAGTTGGACGGTGTCTTTGCAACCTTTAATCAATCAATACATTTGTTGATGATAATGTCTGTTATCTTGTTGTCTGATGTAAATGCAGTGGGAGAGTGCTGTCACACCATGGAATCAGTACTAATGGCCAAGTGCATTTCTCAAAACCCAGCTACCCGTTATAAAGCAATCAATGCCCTGCTCTTTTTGTGGATACTGAATATAACGTTATTTCTCAACTTTATTCTTCTGTTTCACAGGGTCTTTCAATGGTTCTCTGTCAACTGTGCCCCTCCAAGATCTGTGCTCTGTGGTGATCAAGGATGTCCTGAAGAGAGCCAACCTTAAGCCTGAGGCGGTGTCTGAGGTCATCATGGGGCACGTTCTGACAGCAGGTAAAGACCATCTGGAATGGAACCCAGTCTGTTTATTATAGCTGTTTATCAGCGCTGACCTGCTAGCTACTTAGTTAATAGTTCCATGTTGCTCAGTTGGTAGAGCATGGTGCTTGCAACACCAGTGTTGTGGGTTCGATTGCCACAGGGGACCAGTATGATAAAGTTAAAAAATGTATGTTCTCACTACTGTAAATTGCTCTGGATTAGAGTGTCTCCTAAATGACAAATTTAAGTGCAGTGGTTCCCAACCTTTTTCGGTTAATGTACCACCAATGGATTTTTGCACTGCCCAGAGTTCCCCTAAAGTATCCCCTCATGTGCATCTTCAATTACCCCCTGTGGATGGGTCGATTACACCCAGGGGTTCTAAACTCAGCAAAAAAAGAAACTTCCCTTTTTCAGGAGCCTGTCTTTCAAAGATCATTTGTAAAAATCCAAATAACTTCACAGATCTTCATTGTAAAGGGTTTAAACACTGTTTCCCATGCTTGTTCAATGAACCATAAACAATTCATGAACATGCACCTGTGGAACAGTCATTAAGACACTAACAGCTTACAGATGGTAGGCAATTAATGTCACAGTTATGAAAATGTAGGATACTAAAGAGGCCTTTCTACTGACTCTGAAAAACACCAAAAGAAAGATTCCCAGGGTCCCTGCTCATCTGCGTGAATGTTCCTTAGGCGTGCTGCAAGGAGGCATGAGGACTGCAGATGTGGCCTGGGCAATAAATTGCAATGTCCGTACTGTGAGACGCCTAAGACAGGAATGTCAGTGTTCTGCCAATGGCCAACGAAGAGCCCGGATCTCAATCCCATTGAGCACGTCTGGGACCTGTTGGATCGGAGGGTGAGGGCTAGGGCCATTCCCCACAGAAATGTCCGGGAACTTGCAGGTGCCTTGGTGGAAGAGTGGGGTAACATCTCACAGCAAGAACTGGCAAATCTGGTGCAGTCCATGAGGAGGAGATGCACTGCAGTACTTAATGCAGCTGGTGGCCACACCAGATACTGACTGTTACTTTTGATTTTGACCCACACTTTGTTCAGGGACACATTATTCAATTTACGTTAGTCACATGTCTGTGGAACTTGTTCAGTTTATGTCTCAGTTGTTGAATCATGTTATGTTCATACAAATATTTACATGTTAAGTTTGCTGAAAATAAACGCAGTTGACAGTGAGATTACGTTTCTTTTTTTGCTGAGTTTCGTACCCCTGGTTGGGAACCACTGAACTAGTGTACTAGCCATTCTAAGCCTCTGATATCTCTCTTGCAATCATTCACTTCTCACGCTCCCAATCCTTTCCTCTAATCTCCTCTCCTCCCCAGGTCATGGGCAGAACCCAGCCCGTCAGGCCAGTGTTGCGGCAGGTATCCCCTACCCAGTGCCTGCCTGGAGCTGCCAGATGGTGTGTGGATCTGGGCTGAAGGCTGTGTGTCTGGGCGTTCAGTCCATCCAGACTGGAGAGTCAACCGTGGTGGTGGCTGGAGGCATGGAGAGCATGAGCAGGGTAAGATGGAGGGAGAAGGAGGGATATGAGAGATGATGGAGAGAGGAAGGGGGTGTAAGTGAGAGAAAGATGGGGTGAAATCAATACCATTCTACCAAATGTCCCCATTAATCGGCAATTACTCTTTCCCCTTTGACCCCCAGGCTCCCCACACAGTGCAGATGCGGGCTGGAGTAAAGATGGGCGACACCACCATGCAGGATTCTATCATCGCTGATGGACTGACTGATGCTTTCCACTGCTACCACATGGGCATCACAGGTCAGAGGACCAGAGTTCTAGTTATTGATATCAATGTGTAATGGGAGATTCCAGGTGAAACAAAAGGAGAGCAGTCACTGATAATATTAATCACATATCAATCCGGTTGCACCAAAGCAGAGAAAATGTCTAGCTGGCCTTTTGGAGACAGGCCCTTTATATTCTAATCAGACGGCACCGAGTGTTACCTAAACACCAGCTTGAGAGGCTTGTAGGAAGTCAAAACACATTGATGTTGTCAGCTGCTACAGAATCAGTGTTCACAGAATCGGTGTCCTCGGGTCCTTGTACCTCCTGTTTGGCATCAATCACTATCAACAGATATTAGTTTAATTCATGGTCTAGTGACCATCAACCTGTGTCACAAACAGAACACTGGAAATCAGGTGTATTACAGAAAGGAAAATATGCTAAATATTGTGTTAATGACTCTTAACTGAATATGAACTTTATTCATCTTACACAATGTCACTGATATTTTTCAGTTCAATAAGGAGGAACATTGGGGTGTCTTAATCCAGTAGGGAATGTTGTCTTCTTTTCTGGATGTAGCTGAGAATGTGGCTAAGCAGTGGGGTGTGAGTCGCGAGGCTCAGGACCAGTTTGCCACCCAATCCCAGAACAGGACCGAGGCTGCCCAGAAAGCAGGACATTTCGATCAGGAGATTGTTCCGGTCATGGTGCCGTCCAGAAAAGGCAAGGAATTTGTTGTGCTGGTTTATGAACCCCGAGACCTCAAGTGTGCTCAAATCACTTACGGATGGGTGCATGACCCAATGGTTCTTATATCGCTAACCACCATTCCTTAGAAGTGAATTAGATGACCAACACCTATTATTTCTCTGCTTAATTAAATGATTATTACGAATGTAGATGTTTCATGAACTATATTGTAACATTCCGCTCTCCTCAGGCCCAGTGGAGGTGAAAGCAGATGAGTTTCCTCGCCATGGCAGCAACATGGAAGCCATGACTAAACTCAGGCCCTGCTTCCTAAAGGACGGCAGCGGCACCGTCACCCCCGGCAACGCATCAGGTACGCAGGGGGCACTCATCCTTGACGCACTGTGATGTCACTGATCTCTCTCAACTCAATTATCCTTTGGAAGGTTACCAGTTGACCATTCCAATTACATTATGTCTGCTGATTCTCCTGGCGTAGTGATCTAGATTCTACATGGTCATGACCTTGACATATTTCAGTTGGGATACACAGTTGCATACCGCCAATTTTTTTTTTTTGTGTTATATTAATTGCCATGTATTCCCTCAGGTATAAATGATGGAGCTGCAGCAACTGTTCTAATGAGCCAATCAGAAGCTCAGAAGCGAGGCCTCAAGCCAATGGCCAGAATCACCTCCTGGGCTCAAGCCGGCCTTGACCCGGCAATCATGGGAACTGGGCCTATCCCAGCCATCAGGAAAGCGGTGAGAACCAATCAGCAAATGTTCCGATGTGTATAATTCTAGAATGACTAGTGTATATTCCTTTTCATTTGAAAGAATGTTCACTGATTCTTTACCAGGTTGCAAAGGCCGGTTGGCAGCTGGATCAAGTGGACCTGTTTGAGATAAATGAAGCGTTCGCTGCACAGTCCATCGCTGTAGTGAAAGAGCTCGGACTCAACCCAGATAAGGTAACTTGATGAACCATTATTTCAACACTATTGTTTGGGGCAAACAGTTGAATTCCTTTGGTCTTTGGTCTCTCTCCCCTGTACAGGTGAATGTGACTGGAGGTGCCATCTCCCTGGGACACCCCATAGGCATGTCTGGCTGCCGGGTTCTGGTGACCCTACTGCACGCGCTCCAGAGGACTGGGGGTCAGAGGGGTGTGGCTTCTCTCTGCATTGGGGGAGGGATGGGCATTGCCATGTGTGTAGAAAGGGTGTGACTGAATACAAGTACACTGTTGCTGCATTCAGGATCACCTTATTGGTCTTAAAGGGAACGTTTAGAATGCTTTATTACACAACTTGTTTCAGCAGAGTGGTGGTAATTAATTTGTCACGTCGCTGAAAATTATGTAATTAGGTGAAGAAAGCAGCAAAGGTCTCTATTGTGGACCATCCAATACTGGTCCTTCATTTTCCATAGCATATGTATAGGAACGTATAAGGTTTAGAAGCTAAATTCTTTCTGCCTGTGTGAACCTAGTCATTGGGCAACATATGCTAGTCTTTTTTCCATCAGCAAATAAGTATCAACTGCTAAACAAAGGTTTACATGACTGGACTTGTTCACACCCAACCTAATGAGAATGCAGCCTTCCTATTTGTCCTGTTCTCTCATGGAATGACAGCAATGTACCTTAATGCTCTATGAACTGTAGAATGTGGTTTAAGACAGCAGCCTTCCTTAAATATACAAGTGCCCAAAGACAGCGTAAACTTGCAGTACCTTAGCTTGCAGTATCCTGTTGTAGGTATGAATGTACTGTTTATTACCTGTCCACTTTCCAATACAGAATAGATGAACTGAACTTGTGCTTTTTCAAAATGATGTAATTTGATTTGCTATGTATTATAATAATACAGACCAGAATAATCCAGCAGGGTTTATTTGTGTCCAACAGAATCAGTTACATTTCCCAGATTAAACAGGTTACCACATGGGAACAAGCAGAGTGCACAACCTATGACGGAACAGCCAAGAGCTTGTATGTATAAATACAGAGACACAGCCAAGCGGACCAGAACCACATTTGGGATCTAAGAAACCCAGGGCAGATTCCAGAACCAGTTACAGGATACAGGAATGTCTACCCGTCCATCTGTCCTGATGCAACGGCGTCTTGGTACGAAGGCCCACCCTCCTTCTGGTCTGGGAACAACTTGATGAGGTCATCGATACGGAGGATAGTGATGGCGGCCTCTGTGGCAAACTTGAGGCTCTTGGTCTTCACCATGGTGGGCTCGTACACACCAGCCTGCTTGTTGTCCCTGGGTTTACCATTCACCAGGTCCAGACCAATCCTTTAGGGGAGAAGATAACTTCAAATGAGAAACACGTCACAGCCACACCAATGTAGAGCTGGGCTCTCCAACTCCGTTCCTGGAGAGCTACCAACCCTAATCTAGTGCACCAGACTAATAATGAGCTGGTTGATAATCTGAATCAGGTTAGTTCCTTCAGGAGGGTAGCTCTCCAGGAACAGGGTTTGAAAGCTGGGATGCAGAGCTACTGCATTGTAAACTGCTGGCACTTCTACAACTGAAGCTCATTGGGTTCACAACATGTTAAGCTGTGATGAACTGATACCGAAGCAGAATACACAAACCATTGTGACATTAAAAATGTCCAGGCCAGAGTAGTGGCATTACAGCTCAGGGGAAAACTGCAGTCTCCACTCTGGGCCAGCATGCTTTCTCCCACGCGTATCACTGCATACACCACTGATCAGGTATAGCAGCAAATTTAAAATGGGAATATTATGCATCCTTGTAGTAAAACTTGACTAAACGGGTCTCAAGCTCAATGGCATCTAAAAAAATAAATAAAAACCATTCACTTAATGGCATCAACACAAACACGCATGTTGAAATTCATATCTAGTGACGTAGCACACTGACCATTTGAGGTTTTTGCGTTCGGGGTTGACCTGGGCCTCGTTGTGGAAGGCTCGGAGCTTGGCGACCAGGTCAGTGGAGTCCTGAGCAGCGTTCACAGCCAGGGTCTTGGGAATGACCAGGAGGGAACGGGCAAACTCTGCTATGGCCAGCTGCTCACGAGAACCCTGGGAATGGACAAGACATTCACAGATCACACAAAACAATATCCCCCCAATCATTTACACATCTTTAATTCGGTTTAAAAAAATGGAAAACAAAATGTATTGTTTCTATATGGGAAAACCCATGAAAATTGATGGGTTTCAAAAGCAACAATACCTCTGATCCCATCTAGACAATCAGGACAGAGATAAAGAAGCAGTGATTCCCAGGTGTATTTCTTTACCATACTAGTGGCATAGTTCTCCAGGTAGATGGACAGGGCTGCCTCCACAGCACCACCTCCTGGTACAACAGACTTGGACTCCAGCACCCTCTTAACCACACACAGAGCATCATGCAGGGACCGCTCCATCTCATCACACATGAAGTCATTGGCCCCACGCAGGATGATGGAGGCGCAGGTACGGGCCTTGGTACTAAGAGAAGAACGGAGGAGAAAAGGAAAAATGGAGATGTGAATAGTAATGGGATAGAGAGAAAAGAATGTTACAAATAAATGTGCTAAAGCAAAACATTGGTAAAGATAAGTAAGAAGGTTGTACATGATCAAAAACTTAGTGATGAGAATAAGATTTCAGTTCCTGTTCTTACTTTTTGACCAGGATGAGCTCATCGTCACACACACGCTCCTGCACCACCTCCTCACAGTGGCCCAACATGGCTGTCTCAAATGTCTCCTCTCCCTCCAGGTTAGACAGGGATGGGCAGATGGTGGCTGAGGGACAAACAGAAAAAAAAAAGACTCAATTCTGGGTAACAAGCTAACTGGAAACAAACATGGTTGCTTTCAGAAAAAAGTTTTAATCACTCACTGAAAAAGAGAAAACAGTTTCAGAACTTGTGTTGACCTGAACGGTTATGACATTTATCAAAAGGTAAACAAAACCTGTAGCTTACCTCCCGTTGCCTTGGCGATGCGTTTGAGGTCCCGCTTGAGGACCCTCCTGATAGCCATGGCTCCCACGTCCACAAAGTACTTGAGGCACATGTCATCGATGCCCCCAGTTGTCAGGATGACGTTAGCACCAGACGCCAGAATCTTCTGAATCCTCTCTTTGGTGATGTCAGACTCCCTGGAACAGCAAAATCAACATGAATACATTGTGTGTCTCTTGTACAAATCATGTGTATGTCTCGCAACAAGCCATGATGACATTAACAAATCACCCTGTCTTTAGAAAATAACTGTTGTCCAGCCCAAAGTAGTCGTATTACAGCTCAGGGAAGAGCTGCAGCCTGAACTCTGGGGCAGAATTATTTATCCCACGCGTATCACTGCTAACACCACTGAACAAGTATAGCAGCAAATTTAAATGGGAATAGTCTTACATTGTCATGCATGTGGCAAGGCTTGATTTAAAACAGTAGGTCTCGTACAAATAGCCTGTTTGACATGTCCAACGTACCTCTGTCTGATCTGGTCTAGTTTCTCTGGGTCATTGATGAGGACCTGGACTCCCATCTTCATCTTGGTCTTCTGCAGGCTGAAGTCCAGACACGCCACCTTGGCGTTGGTCAAACGCTTCACCATGCCTACAGGGGGACCAGACCCAGTCATCACACCATTGAACAGAGAATCTTAACCCTGGTCAAGATAAACCTAACCCCCCACAATCACTGATCTATTTTACACAGAGCAAACCTGCCTGACAGAGAATGAGGAATCATGTCAGCTGCTCTATTCATGACATTTCTATCTGTAATATTAGCCTACTACTGTCCCAAGCCAGGATGAACCTATATAATAAAAATGAATTAACATGAAATCTTTATCATATAGATCTGCCTAACAAGCAAATCTAGTCATGGTGGCATGTGTGGCCAGAAAAATAGTGCCACGGCTCATATAAGAAGCACCGCAACCATTACTTTTCAAAGCCAGCTTTCTGTCTCCCACGCGTATCACTGCGTACGCAACAAGAACAAGCATAGCAGCAAATTTAAATGGGAGTCTGTCAATGGCATCAGATGGTCATTTCATGGTTGTACTGTTACGGAACAGGCGCAGTCTCCATCAACAATGTTTTACACATGTACCTTGAGACCCTACAGTGCAATTGAGTGCGTATCCATTGACAAGATAGCTCTCCTTCTGGCTACGTCCGTGGGCTTTGAGCACGTTAACGGAGTTGATGGGGTACCTCGCCACACCCTTCTGATCCACAAACTTCACTGCCAGAGTAGCGTCCACCACCATGTTGGCAAAGAAGTCTGCATCACTGAGGCGGTCACCGGTCAAGGATTCAAGCTTTTCTATAGGATGGAAGTAGGATTTCACAGCTTTCAATGGTAGTTCCTGCCGAACTACATTGCAGACGCATGCCAAATCCAACAAACCCTGGATAGGTTAACATATCAGCTAACCACATATATAGCAATCTGATGCATGACTACACAGTTGATGAAATGGCATGCAACCATTGGTAGGCATCTAGTCTGCCTGAAACTCTACCAAAGCTACCAGGACGTGACACCCAAGACACCATTTCATTATTAGAATTAAATAAAAATAGTTACATGTCGCAAATGATTTTGGATGGTATTAGTCGATACTTTGACTCCAACTATCAATTTGTAAAAAACAATGTTTGTTGTTGCTAGAGCGTTAGTCGGCTGTACCTGCACCAAACTGGTCAAAAAAAAAAAATCATATAGCTTGCTCATCATCTTTTTAAAACGACAACATGTAACTTTTCGGGTAATCTGACCAAATGCATAGAAACGCGAGTTATAAATGTGTCATTCTCATTGAAAGCAAGTCCAAGAAGCGGTAGATCTGTTCCATGTGGGCCATTTCTAAGCTTCCCGTTCTTAAGTTTAGTTTTTGCATACCAGCTTCAAACAATATTTTTTGTTATGAGAAATTACATTTCACAGCAGTTTAGATACAATTATTCTCTACACTTGCTTGTCATCACAGAAACTGTAATTAGGGATAACACACACACGACAAAACACATTGTGAATAGACTTGATACGGGTAGCTTCCAGCTTTAATTGTAGGCCAAATGTCCTTGCCAGCTTACAGCTGAAGCAAACATCAATTCCCTACCCTAGTACTTTGTGATATGCTAACTAAACGCAAAAAAATGCTGATTTCAAAGCAGACTGTCACAAAAAATGTTATCAATTCACGTAGTCTCCCTCGCCACTAAAACCCATTCACACCGTCTGGTTTCCACTAGATTCCATAGCCAAATTCTGCCTCATGAATGAAGTCACATTTCTTAGAGACAGCACACACTTTCATTAGAGATTGCATCTTTAAAAAAAAAAATCCTAGCAATTCCCAATAAAATAAGTCCTGAATGGAAGGGATTGTCTGTCATCTGTAGCCCCATGAAATCAACTAAAACAAGCTCAATTACTCAATGCATGCACACACCCCTATTGCATTCACCTGTATTGTGAATAGAGTTGATTTACCCAGTTTATCAAGAGATTTACCATTCAAATACATTGCCGTTGTTTTAGGTGTTAGATGATTGTACAATGATTCAATTAATGTATACATGGCTGCCTAAAAAGTGAAAAAACAATTCCCAACTGTAATGATATCGAACTCAGACAACCAATGACTGAACAGAGCCATAGCAGAGTTGATCTGTCTGGATCAAGTGCCATTCTGTGAATAGTTCATACAAAAAAAATGTGGTATCGTTTTGGGCTCAAATAGTGATACTAAACCTGGTATCGAAGTCAAACATGTGGTATCATGAGAGTAAACCAACATGTTTCCTGCACTTATTTTCATGACTGATAAAAACTTATTTTATGCTCTCGTCTCTTCAGCCAACACACTGAGCTATATGTTTGGAATACAAATCGTGAGAATTGCAATACATATCATATCCGCATCCAAATATCGTGATAACATCTGATCATGAGCAAATCCCAGCCATACTTATGTGATCCTATAAAGCAAATGACAGATATACAGTGAGAGAATGTCAAGAGTGTACAAAGCTGTCAAGGTAACGGGTGGCTACTTTGAAGAATATCAAATACATTTAGATTTGTTTAACACTTTTTTTGGTTACTATATGATTCCATATGTGTTATTTCATAGTTTGGATGTCTTCAATATTATTCTACAATGTAGAATAGTAAAAAAAGAAAACCCTTGAATGAGTAGGTGTCCAAACTTTTCACTGGTACTGTGTATGGGAAGGGGAGGTTTCAGGTTAGTCAGTGAGCAGGAAGAAAGGATACACTCCGATAATCTTGGAGGACATGGAGGTCTTGGCTGCGTTGACCAGACACTCCCTTCCCAGGTCATCTGTTGCGATGGTCAGGTTCTCATTGATGTAGCGTACTGCCTCCCTGGTGGGAATGAAAGATATTTTAACCTCTACGGGAGCGGCGTGTCCGTAGTGCTAGGTAGCAAACGTGCGCTTATGTGATTAGCATAACATAAGTAACAAGAACATTTCCCAGGACATAGACATGTCTTATGAGGGCAGAAAGCTTAATTTTTGTTAATCTAAATGCACTGTCAAAATTACAGTAGCTATTACAGTGAAAAAAATGTATGTCGTTGTTTGAGGAGAGTGCACAAAAACCTATCACGTCACCTGGTTTGATACATTCACCTCTGAAGGTAAATAATGTACTTTACATTCAGTCATCTGAGGGTCCCATAGATAAAATGTAGCATAGTTTTGTTTGATAAAATCCATTTTTATATTCAAATGTAGGAACTGGGTTCTACATTTTGAACAGCAATGCAATGGTTCATTGGATCAGTCGAAAACAGATGCCATCTAGTGGCCAAAATCTAAACTGCACATAGACTCCTAAGTGATATTATGGCCTTGCTCTTCCATTTCAAAGATGAAGAAAAAAATATGATCTCACATGTTTTTTTTCTTTGTATTATCTTTTACCAGATGTGTTATATTCTCCTACACTCATTTCACATTTCCACAAACTTCAAAGTGTTCCATTTCAAATGGTATCAAGAATATGCATATTCTTGCTTCAGGTCCTGAGCTACAGGCAGTTAGATGAGTGTCATCTTTGGCAGATTTAAAAAATAATAATTTAAAGGGCCCGATCCTTAAATTAAGAGCTCTGTTTACAGAACCAGGAATTTCACAGTTCAGTCTTGTAGTGGAGAACTTTCAGAAGATTAGAATCAAACAGATCTGTCAATAGCAACAAATGCTCTTCCGCTATCCACAGAAACACCACTCTCGTCAACCCCCAATTTGTTTACACATTAGTGCTACAATTGCTAGCTACAGTTGTGTGTTATTGAATATGATCTTATTGAAAGAAACTAGAGGGGACTCATTCCAAACAACCACTAGAGTTAATTTATGCTTTGGTTGACACATTCATTCTGGAGACAGTTAACAGGCAACACAAAGTCAAACAACCCTGTCCTTGTAAACAAAATAATGAACCAGGAGTGGAGGGGAAAAGGATCTCAAAAGGCTGATAATATGCAAAACAATGGTGTGGAAATTGGATAGACTGTGGCATGATTCTTACTTGCAGGCCAGGCGGTATCCACTGATGACTGAAGTTGGATGGATCTTCTGCTTCACCAGTTCATCTGCGCTCTTCAGCAGCTCTGCTGCAATGATCACCTTTAAAACAAAGGAAAGAACAATATGAATAAGCCAGGGAAGATTATTTAATGAATAAGATGATCATATATATATATATATAAATAAATGTGCCGTTATTTCATATAGAGGTGGCGGAGTGGAGGCCGTCCAACCCCTTCAGACAATGACGGACAGTCTCTCTATCCCGTTAGCATAGCCGAACATCTGTAGAGGCAGATGAGCGGTACTAAAAACAGGAAGCAGGTCATTTGAACCATGTGTGACTAGGCAGGTTCAGGCCAACCTCCACCAAATTATGTTTACTTGATCAAATTGAAATCTAAAATTTTAAAAGAGTATTTCGGGTAGGAATATATCAGACAACCTTTCCCTTGACCTTTGTTCTGAGCAGCTGTTGAAGTACTCACCACTGAAGTTGTCCCATCCCCAACCTCCTTGTCTTGCAGCTCAGCCAGTTCACACAGCACCTTGGCTGCTGGGTGCTCCACCTCCAGCAGCTTCAGGATGGTAGCCCCATCGTTGGTGATAGTCACGTCCTAAACATTAGAGCATTTGTAAGAACTTCTTCCGTCAATCTGAATGGTACACAAGCCATATCCAATTAGACTGATGGCGGTGACTATAATTGGCCACAAGTATTTACCCCGATGTCATCCACCAACATCTTGTCCAGCCCGACCGGGCCAAGGGAACTCTTGACGATATTGGCAATGGATGATGCGGCCATGACTGCAGAAGAAACGTGGGCACACAATCAAAGCTGATTCCCTTGCCACAAAAAGTAACGTTACACTAGCTGTATTAGCTAGCTAACTATTACAAATAACTACCAACAATTAAATTCACCAATCTAGAAACAATAGCACAATTCCGAAACTGTTCAGACTGATGTAAATTGTTCTGCCAGTTCTATTAGGAGGGGTGGACGAAGCCAGCCGCTCCGTCAAGACAATGACAGTGTTCTATCTCCCCCATTAGCATAGCCGTTCATTCTGGGATGGATGAATGAACGGTACTAAAAAATGGGAAACGCCTAGGAACTATTTTTTGGGGGAAAAAATCATGTTGCGCACAGGGATAGGTAGCTGGTAGCGTTAGCGACTCCCTAACGCCAATGACATATGCGTATTAGTAAGCCAACGTTAGCTAGCTAATATAGCAACTTAGCAAGCCTAACTAGCACGGATTAGCTATAATATACTGTTAGATAATGTAGCTAATATTGATTTGTTATACAGCTTTTTATACTAATGTGGGCAACACAATATGCTTAGGTAGCTAGTTGATTAACATTATATCTTGCAAATTTAAGAAAAGGGAGGCGAAACGACGCATTTTTTTCCCCCGCACGTGCTGCGGAGTGCTAGTTAGCTAACCATTGAACTCCGTCCGCAACTCTCCCGCAGACACCGATTAAAACACAAATGGCATAAACTGCTACCCAAGAGATAACAACATAGCTCACCATTTTGAGAACGAACGGACTCGCCGGTCGTTCTCGTGCCGAACACGTTTAACGCTCCATCCATTAACGACATCTTGGACAAGCTAAAGAGACAGAAGAAAGGAAACGAAGTAATGAACTATGGGTAAACCGGTGGGGAACCAGGGCTTCTGGGTAAAGATTAAGAACCGAGAATAGACGAGAACATTCCAGAAGATTAAATTTTAAAACAATAATGGCATCGGACAAAAAAAAAATTCATTACGAAACTAATGTATACGTAAGACTGTATATAGCGATATACATTTATCACTTTTTATTCAACTGCTATATGATGAAATACATTTCCCAGCATTCAAAGATCCTTGTTCCTTTTTGTGGCTGTCTTGCTCATGGTCGGCGGGTGCCCTCTACTGGTTGGCTGTGCATATGACACTCACTTTGGACCACCGATGCCAAAGATGGTATCAATTTGTAGGACAACAGAAAACTGTCAAATCCTATTGTAAAGACTGAGGGAGAGCTTGTTCAATTGTCCATTTGGCCAAGGTCTTCACAGGACACTTCATAGTGTTGGTGGCGATGGCTGTGCAATCACTGTCAAACGCTCCCTAAAACACTTCTGTGAGCAGGCCTTTCTAATCGACCTGGCCCGGGTATCCTGGAAGGACATTGACCTCATCCCGTCAGTTGAGGATGCCTGGTCATTCTTTAAAAGTAACTTCCTCACCATTTTAGATAAGCATGCTCCGTTCAAAAAATGCAGAACTAAGAACAGATATAGCCCTTGGTTCACTCCAGACCTGACTGCCCTCGACCAGCACAAAAACATCCTGTGGCGGACTGCAATAGCATCGAACAGTCCCCGCGATATGCAACTGTTCAGGGAAGTCAGGAACCAATACAAGCAGTCAGACAGGAAAGCTAAGGCCAGCTCCGCCCCCCCCCCCCCCCCGCAGCTACTCGCCCAAGCCTCTCCAGGTTCTCCTTTACCCAAATCCAGATAGCAGATGTTCTGAAAGAGCTGCAAAACCTGGACCCGTACAAATCAATCTGGACCCTCTATTTCTGAAACTATCCGCCGCCATTGTCGCAACCCCTATTACCAGCCTGTTCAACCTCTCTTTCATATCGTCTGAGATCCCCAAGGACTGGAAAGCTGCCGCAGTCATCCCCCTCTTCAAAGGGGGAGATACCCTGGCGTTAAACTGTTACAGACCTATATCCATCCTGCCCTGCCTATCTAAGGTCTTCGAAAGCCAAGTCAACAAACAGGTCACTGACCATCTCGAATCCCACCGTACCTTCTCCGCTGTGCAATCTGGTTTCCGAGCCGGTCACGGGTGCACCTCAGCCACGCTCAAGGTACTAAACGATATCATAACCGCCATCGATAAAAGACAGTACTGTGCAGCCGTCTTCATCGACCTTGCCAAGGCTTTTGACTCGGTCAATCACCATATTCTTATCGGCAGACTCAGTAGCCTCGGTTTTTCGGATGACTGCCTTGCCTGGTTAACCAATTACTTTGCAGACAGAGTTCAGTGTGTCAAATCGGAGGGCATGCTGTCCGGTCCTCTGGAAGTCTCTATGGGGGTGCCACAGGGTTCAATCCTCGGGCCGACTCTTTTTTCTGTATATATCAATGATGTTGCTCTTGCTGCGGGCGATTCCCTGATCCACCTCTACGCAGACAACACCATTCTATATACTTCCGGCCCGTCCTTGGACACTGTGCTATCTAACCTCCAAACGAGCTTCAATGCCATACAACACTCCTTCCGTGGCCTCCAACTGCTCTTAAACGCTAGTAAAACCAAATGCATGCTTTTCAACCGTTCGCTGCCTGCACCCGCACGCCTGACCAGCATCACCACCCTGGATGGTTCCAACCTTGAATATGTGGACATCTATAAGTACCTAGGTGTCTGGCTAGACTGTAAACTCTCCTTCCAGACTCATATCAAACATCTCCAATCGAAAATCAAATCAAGAGTCGGCTTTCTATTCCGCAACAAAGCCTCCTTCACTCACGCCGCCAAACTTACCGTAGTAAAACTGACTATCCTACCGATCCTCGACTTCGGCGATGTCATCTACAAAATTGCTTCCAACACTCTACCCAGCAAACTGGATGCAGTTTATCACAGTGCCATCCGTTTTGTCACTAAAGCACCTTATACCACCCACCACTGCGACTTGTACGCTCTAGTCAGCTGGCCCTCGCTACATATTCGTCGCCAGACCCACTGGCTCCAGGTCATCTACAAGTCCATGCTAGGTAAAGCTCCGCCTTATCTCAGTTCACTGGTCACGATGGCAACACCCATCCGTAGCACGCGCTCCAGCAGGTGTATCTCACTGATCATCCCTAAAGCCAACACCTCATTTGGCCGCCTTTCGTTCCAGTTCTCTGCTGCCTGTGACTGGAACGAATTGCAAAAATCGCTGAAGTTGGAGACTTTTATCTCCCTCACCAACTTCAAACATCTGCTATCTGAGCAGCTAACCGATCGCTGCAGCTGTACATAGTCTATCGGTAAATAGCCCACCCATTTTTACCTACCTCATCCCCATACTGTTTTTATTTATTTACTTTTCTGCTCTTTTGCACACCAATATCTCTACCTGTACATAACCATCTGATCATTTATCACTCCAGTGTTAATCTGCAAAATTGTAATTATTCGCCTACCTCATGCCTTTTGCACACAATGTATATAGACTCCCCTTTTTTGTTCTTCCTATTGTGTTATTGACTTGTTAATTGTTTACTCCATGTGTAACTCTGTGTTGTCTGCTCACACTGCTATGCTTTATCTTGGCCAGGTCGCAGTTGCAAATGAGAACTTGTTCTCAACTAGCCTACCTGGTTAAATAAAGGTGAAATAAAAAATAAAAAAAATAAATAAAAATTGTTATTGTTAAATAATAGTGATTCATTTGATTTGTAATCAGTAGCCTAGACTGTTTTATTGAACCTTTATTTAACTAGAAGTAATGACAGTCTTATGTTCTCAAGTGGCACAGCGTTATAAGGCAATGCATCTCAGTGCAAGAGGTGTCACTACAGTCCCTGGTTCAAATCGAGGCTGTATCACATCTAGCCGTGATTGGGAGTCCCATTGGGCGGCGCACAATTGGCCCAGCGTGGTCCGGGTTTGGCTGAGGTAGTTAGGCCGTCATTGTAAATAATAAGTTGTTCTTAACTGACTTGCCTAGTTAAAGGTTAAATTAGAAAAAATGTAACAGATCACTTTGGCAGGTGTTGTAGCACTTGCTTGTATTTTCAAGAAATTTCCATACCAAAAACAAGTACAGCAAGTTTTCTATATCAGTTGATTCTGCAGGGGGGTGGGTCATCCACTTTGAGCTCATCCTAAAACCCTCATGAGGCACAACATAACCAGCTGTAATTTGTATACAATCTGTAGTCCTCACAGCTAACAGTAGTCTTTGATTACAGACTTGTTTTACTTACTGTATTGCTTAGGCCTATATGGATGTCTTTGTGCTAAAATAATGTCTATCATTGGTCAGTTGATGCTCTGAATAGCTCTCATGCAACCTTGTGTATGAATTTATATTATCCATCATGGATAGCTCACAAGTGTATTTGATCAATGAATAATTGTTCAACAAGTCATGGAAACCCACTTTGTCTTTTATTTATGACCTCAAATACATTTGTTTTATCGAGCAAATGGCAACTAGCAGTTTTAAAAAATTACAGTACACTTAACTTAAACATTAAATCATCATATAGCAAACCTATGGCATACAAGAATAACTCTCCTAAAATGTACATCTTTACAAAGTGTTTACAAATCAAATGTAAAAAATTAATAATTAAAAAAAAAAAAGTGCAAGAGTCAATTCAATTTCAATGAAGGTTGACAATCCCCACCAGTGAAACACGAGAAACAAATATACAATGAATAAAAGAAACATACTTCATATTTTTAAGTTGTTTTGGATACATTTACATGATATTGTGCATTCCAACTTTTCATTTATTATTTTGATAAGGAAAATATAATCAAACAGTGCGTAAAACAAAACTACATTTTTTTGTAACATTCACAGTAAACAAATGAACCAAATTTTATCCAAAGTGTCCCGAAATTCATCAAGAAGCCAACAAAGTTATTATTCTAAATTACAAACTGGCTGTGGCGGTTCATAATAGCGATGAGTGGGGGTCAAGAATAGTTTTTTGTTGTTGTAAATAAATAGGACATTGTAAGTTGGAGACATTGATGAGCTCAAACATGAAACAAATTCTCAATAAGTGTGGATCTTCACTGCTGAAACTGTTTAGTGATGTCCGAGTTAAAACAAAAAGTAAACTCAATGTATGTGACAATCTACCCTAACATGACATTATTGTGAATATTTGAATGAATCAGGATGATATTCAGGCATAACGTGTTTAGAAAGGGAGTGGGAAGGGTGGGGTGCTGATCAGTAGTGTGAAGGTGAGGGGTGTCCCATGAAGTAAACAAAACATTTGACCCGAAATTCTGTGAGGTTGAAGAGAAATGTACATCAAAACACAATACTGCACTCATTCAACGCTCTCCTCCATGGTCCCTCTTAGAAACAACGTTTTAAAATGAATAAGATAAAATAACATTTTAGGTTCTTCCTATTAAGATGCACTATGCCACTCAACCTACGTAGTGTATGTAGAAGACTAAAATATACTTATTACCATTTTCAGACGCACAGATTCAAAATAAATAGATAACTCCTATTGCGGCTGCTTATTGAATATCAGCACACTTTTCTCTTGATTTTAAGATTTTTCTGTTTAAAGCGTGATCCCCTAGTCATGACCAAGGCGTTTGAGCAGGTTGAGAAAACCCAATCATTATATTAAGACTGGTATAGGCTATCTACTGCTTTACATCACCACAGCCCAATGTAAAATATACTCAACCTAATGAACAGCAAGGTACTATGTGTGGAGGCTCCATGTTTAAAAAGGCACGTGGATCCTCTTTATATTATTGCTGATAAACTGTCCATACCTAGCCTATAATCCTGAGCTAATTGCAAATTCATTAAGCTGCTTGCACAGATTGTGTTAAATTGGTTGACACTGTATTATGCACAGTTAAAACAGTACCACTGACAACTAGTCACATAGGATCATCCCTCGGATAAGGGGTAAGCTCAGCTATAGGAAGTTAAATACGCTAAAACAACCTTTAAAAAGTAACTCAAACAAAAGTTGAAAACCTTGATTAGATGGTTGTTAACTAAAATGACATGGTGTTCAAAAGAGCAAATTACAGCAACATAACTCAAATTCAGCCAGTGCCATTTCCTCATCAAGAGATGCTAGCAGACTGCAGCAGTGTACCAAATTACATTTTTGGGATGTCAGTATTTTTGTTGAAAGGGGGAACGGTTAGAATTAATGGATAGTTATACATTTCTTACTATTACTACTATAACAGAAATGAGCAGAAATATCTGTACAGTACATGGAATACTAATTTCCAACATCTCTAAAAGATGGGTCTGTATGCTTCCCTTTAAATGGTTAAGCCCATACACTCTGAGCCCCTAGCTACACTGTTGTACTCAGCAATAGCATCCAGTTTGCTAAAATGATCACTGACCGTTTCATAGTTATTTTTCAACTTATCTAAAATAGATACGGAAGTCAATCTTCTTGACATGGAAGACTGTAAAAAGTGCTGTGGCGGTGGAGTGCCTCTGTAGTACTAATATGTTCCTGTACATGTATGTTGCCATGACTACTCAAGTGCAGTATTTGGCATGTTGTTTTGTGATATGTTGAAATTTGCCCATGTGACTTTGGCAAAGCTGCAGTATTGCATGTTGCGTGTGACGTTGTACCGGTGAATCAGGCAAAAATGCATATTGGTACTTTTTTGTCCTGAAGACTCTGGCAAAGCTAAAGACCTGTGTGCTGTGTAGTGTTGTGCGTACAGTAGTGTGTTGAATTGACCATTTAGTGTGTCATTCCCTGTTAACAAACCTCCAGCCGTTTAGTGTTATTTGTTGTCATGAGACAGGCAAAGCTACAGACCTGCTTAAACTACATCTACTAGTATGTTCATATGGTGGTGTGTTATGGGTGGTCATGGCAACTCAGGCAAAGCTACTGGAGCTGAGGCATTGGAACTTCTCTCTGAGTGACTGGACGATGTTGGGCTGGTTCTGCTGTGCCGGCTGCTCCGCCCAGAGGTACTCCTGTAGACGCTCCCGGTCCGTCAGCCCACAGGAGGACCTCGACGGGGTGCAGGGCAGACTCTGGGTCTGGGCTGGCCCTCTGGAGCCACCACCACCACCGTTGTTACGCTGCCCGGAGCAGTCCTGATCCCGCTCGCTCTCATCCTCAGAGCGGATCTCCACGTAATCGTCATCATCGTCGTCTCCATTGTCCTTGAAGTTGGCCAGGTAGTTCTGGGTGGCTGTGAGCATGCTCAGCGCGGAGGCACGGTTCAGGACCACCACCTGCTGACCATCTTGCAGGGTGAGGTCAGAGTGACCGTGACCGCAACTGGACCGCTCCGGGAGGCTGCTCTGCCGACCGGCCCGGCCCAGACTACTGGGCCCATGGAGTCTCTCTGAGGAACTCGGGACCACAGCCGGGCCACGGTTGGACCCGGTAAGGTCATTCTCCTTCTCCTGCTGCCGGTCGCCCAATGAGCAGATAGACTGGCAGCGGCTGGTAGGTGGTTTAGAGGAGGACGAGGAAGAGGAGGCGGAGTTAAAGGAGGTGTGTCGTTTAATAGAACTGTACACATGCTCCTCCTTCTCACTGGGTGCAGAGACACAAGAGCTCCAACGCTGGGTGGGTGAGGTCTCTGGGGAGGGAGGTAGGATCTTTAGGGTGGGGACGGAGCAGGCTGCTGTGAGCCTGCACTGGGGGGTGGAGGACCGTATCCCCGACACAAAGCTGGCCAGCTCCCCGTTGCTGTAGGTGGAGAGGAGCCAGTCATCCTCCAGCCCTAGGCCCAGGGAGGAGCAGGTCTCAGGCAGGGATGGGGAGGAGGCCAGCCCTAGGTGGGAATGGTGCGATCCAGGAGGACCCGGGCTGCTGGAGCCCTGACCTGGAGGGTCTTTAAACATCACCTGGTCATACAGCTGGGAGTACTCGGCTATCCTCGCACCTGAGAGAGAAAGAGAGAGAAATATAAATAAAATAAACAGAATTCATGTTTAGTCCTTTTATTAACCAAACAAACACAGTCAGGTCCAACATTATTGGCACCCTTGATAAAGATGAGCAAAAAAGACAGTATAAAATTGGGAAATACATTATTTTATACTAATACAATTGCTCAGAAAAATAGATTTTGTTCAACAGGTAATAAAAACTATTCTAAAAATGATTGGCACCCCTTTTCAATACTCTAGCACCCTCTCCTTACAAGGATAACAACACTGAGCCTTTTACTAAAATATTTTATGAGATTGGAAAATACATTGGGGACGATCTTAGACTATTCCTCCATACAGAATATTTCCAGATCTGGCCTCTTCAATTCAAACCACAGGTTTTCAATTGGGTTCAAGTCCAGAGACTGACTTGGCCATTGCAATATGTTGATGTTGTGGTCAATAAACCATTTCTTTGTGGATTTTGATTAGTGTTTGGGGTTATTTGTCTTGCTGGAAGATCCACTTGTGGCCTTTGATGTGTCAGCTTCCTGGCAGAGGCAACTGGGTTTTTGGTTAAAATCTCCTGGTACTAAAGTTCTTGATTCTGTAGACCTTAACAAGGGCACCAGGACCATTGGAAGCAAATGGCGACCTTGAATACCATTAACAATGTGGTTTGAATTGAAGAGGGCAGTCCATAAGCTACCAAGCTTGCTAGGACAGAACAGATACAACTTCAATTAGCACTGTGGTGTGAAGTGAAAGGTGTCAATGCCTTGGCCAAAGCCATGGAAGGAGAGTCTCACAGCCTACCCCACCCAAATCCAGAGGCCTTTGAAGCCCTCTCCCGCTGTTCAGAGACCATCCCCTGGAATTTTCTACAAGGAATCTGCCTCCAGAAAAAAGTTTATCCAAAGTGGGTGTGACACCTACTCCTGCTGCACTGCTGCTTAGATTCCACCTGGCGATCTGTTCACCGTCTGCCCTGGCCCGTCTCCCAGTCTGGTACAGGTACCCTCGCCACACTACCCACTCTCTCCCGAGCTTTCGCTCGCCTCCAGCACACACGCACCGTTGTGGTGAGTGACTCTGAACTTACAATGGCTAGCTTTAAGCCATTTGCCTTATGACTCCTGCATGCTTTGTTGACTATGAACTTGCTTGTTTACCCAACCGTGGGACAGACTGTTTGTTCCCACACTCGGTACTCTGACTCTCTATTGATTACACAGACTCTTGGCCTCCCATCTTATTCTAACCACTTTGTATTCATGTTAACTGATGAAATTGCTATACAATATGATCTTGTTGCCATCGAATGCACATTCAAATGTCATAAATCATCACTGCAGAGCTCTCCCTGTTCTCAGCTGTGCCATTGTAATACTATTGCTGATGATATCTGGAAATGTGCATGTACACCCTGGCCCATCTACTGTTGCTAGCCCCAATTCTGACTTGTGCTCTGATATCTGCTTCAATGATTTCTGCTCTCGTAAAAGCCTGGGTTTTCTGCACATTAACATTAGAAGCTTATTACCTATTACCTAGAAGCGTATTACCTTTTTTATTTTATTTTTTTTATTTCACCTTTATTTAACCAGGTAGGCTAGTTGAGAACAAGTTCTCATTTGCAACTGCGACCTGGCCATGATAAAGCATAGCAGTGTGAACAGACAACAGAGTTACACATGGAGTAAACAATTAACAAGTCAATAACACAGTAGAAAAAAAGGGGAGTCTATATACATTGTGTGCAAAAGGCATGAGGAGGTATGCGAATAATTACAATTTTGCAGATTAACACTGGAGTGATAAATGATCAGATGGTCATGTACAGGTAGAGATATTGGTGTGCAAAAGAGCAGAAAAGTAAATAAATAAAAACAGTATGGGGATGAGGTAGGTAAAAATGGGTGGGCTATTTACCGATAGACTATGTACAGCTGCAGCGATCGGTTAGCTGCTCAGATAGCAGATGTTTGAAGTTGGTGAGGGAGATAAAAGTCTCCAACTTCAGCGATTTTTGCAATTGTTCCAGTCACAGGCAGCAGAGAACTGGAACGAAAGGCGGCCAAATGAGGTGTTGGCTTTAGGGATGATCAGTGAGATACACCTGCTGGAGCGCGTGCTACGGATGGGTGTTGCCATCGTGACCAGTGAACTGAGATAAGGCGGAGCTTTACCTAGCATGGACTTGTAGATGACCTGAGCCAGTGGGTCTGGCGACGAATATGTAGCGAGGGCCAGCTGACTAGAGCGTACAAGTCGCAGTGGTGGGTGGTATAAGGTGCTTTAGTGACAAAACGGATGGCACTGTGATAAACTGCATCCAGTTTGCTGGGTAGAGTGTTGGAAGCAATTTTGTAGATGACATCGCCGAAGTCGAGGATCGGTAGGATAGTCAGTTTTACTACGGTAAGTTTGGCGGCGTGAGTGAAGGAGGCTTTGTTGCGGAATAGAAAGCCGACTCTTGATTTGATTTTCGATTGGAGATGTTTGATATGAGTCTGGAAGGAGAGTTTACAGTCTAGCCAGACACCTAGGTACTTATAGATGTCCACATATTCAAGGTTGGAACCATCCAGGGTGGTGATGCTGGTCAGGCGTGCGGGTGCAGGCAGCGAACGGTTGAAAAGCATGCATTTGGTTTTACTAGCGTTTAAGAGCAGTTGGAGGCCACGGAAGGAGTGTTGTATGGCATTGAAGCTCGTTTGGAGGTTAGATAGCAGGGTCCAAGGACGGGCCGGAAGTATATAGAATGGTGTCGTCTGCGTAGAGGTGGATCAGGGAATCGCCCGCAGCAAGAGCAACATCATTGATATATACAGAGAAAAGAGTCGGCCCGAGAATTGAACCCTGTGGCACCCCCATAGAGACTGCCAGAGGACCGGACAGCATGCCCTCCGATTTGACACACTGAACTCTGTCTGCAAAGTAGTTGGTGAACCAGGCAAGGCAGTCATCCGAAAAACCGAGGCTACTGAGTCTGCCGAAAAGAATATGGTGATTGACAGAGTCGAAAGCCTTTGCAAGGTCGATGAAGACGGCTGCACAGTATTGTCTTTTATCGATGGCGGTTATGATATCGTTTAGTACCTTGAGCGTGGCTGAGGTGCACCCGTGACCGGCTCGGAAACCAGATTGCACAGCGGAGAAGGTACGGTGGGATTCGAGATGGTCAGTGACCTGTTTGTTGACTTGGCTTTCGAAGACCTTAGATAGGCAGGGCAGGATGGATATAGGTCTATAACAGTTTGGGTCCAGGGTGTCTCCCCCTTTGAAGAGGGGGATGACTGTGGCAGCTTTCCAATCCTTGGGGATCTCAGACGATATGAAAGAGAGGTTGAACAGGCTGGTAATAGGGGTTGCGACAATGGCGGCGGATAGTTTCAGAAATAGAGGGTCCAGATTGTCAAGCCCAGATGATTTGTACGGGTCCAGGTTTTGCAGCTCTTTCAGAACATCTGCTATCTGGATTTGGGTAAAGGAGAACCTGGAGAGGCTTGGGCGAGTAGCTGCGGGGCGGGGGTGGAGCTGTTGGCCGAGGTTGGAGTAGCCAGGCGGAAGGCATGGCCAGCCGTTGAGAAATGCTTGTTGAAGTTTTCGATAATCATGGGTTTATCGGTGGTGACCGTGTTACCTAGCCTCAGTGCAGTGGGCAGCTGGGAGGAGGTGCTCTTGTTCTCCATGGACTTCACAGTGTCCCAGAACTTTTTGGAGTTGGAGCTACAGGATGCAAATTTCTGCCTGAAGAAGCTGGCCTTAGCTTTCCTGACTGACTGCGTGTATTGGTTCCTGACTTCCCTGAACAGTTGCATATCGCGGGGACTATTCGATGCTATTGCAGTCCGCCACGGGATGTTTTTGTGCTGGTCGAGGGCAGTCAGGTCTGGAGTGAACAAGGGCTATATCTGTTCTTAGTTCTGCATTTTTTGAACGGAGCATGCTTATCTAAAATGGTGAGGAAGTTACTTTTAAAGAATGACCAGGCATCCTCAACTGACGGGATGAGGTCAATGTCCTTCCAGGATACCCGGGCCAGGTCGATTAGAAAGGCCTGCTCACCGAAGTGTTTTAGGGAGCGTTTGAGTGATGAGGGGTGGTCGTTTGACTGCGGCTCCGTAACGGATACAGGCAATGAGGCAGTGATCGCCGAGATCCTTGTTGAAGACAGCGGAGGTGTATTTGGAGGGCCAGTTGGTCAGGATGATGTCTATGAGGGTGCCCTTGTTTACAGATTTAGGGTTGTACCTGGTGGGTTCCTTGATGATTTGTGTGAGATTGAGGGCATCTAGCTTAGATTGTAGGACTGCCGGGGTGTTAAGCATATCCCAGTTTAGGTCACCTAACAGAACAAACTCTGAAACTAGATGGGGGGCGATCAATTCACAAATGGTGTCCAGGGCACAGCTGGGAGCTGAGGGGGGTCGGTAGCAGGCGGCAACAGTGAGAGACTTATTTATGGAGAGAGTAATTTTCAAAATTAGTAGTTCGAACTGTTTGGGTATGGACCTGGAAAGTATGACATTACTTTGCAGGCCATCTCTGCAGTAGACTGCAACTCCTCCCCCTTTGGCAGTTCTATCTTGACGGAAAATGTTATAGTTGGGTATGGAAATCTCAGAATTTTTGGTGGCCTTCCTGAGCCAGGATTCAGACATGGCAAGGACATCAGGGTTAGCAGAGTGTGCTAAAGCAGCGAGTAAAACAAACTTAGGGAGGAGGCTTCTGATGTTGACATGCATGAAACCAAGGCTTTTTCGATCACAGAAGTCAACAAATGAGGGTGGCTGGGGACATGCAGGGCCTGGGTTTACCTCCACATCACCCGCGGAACAGAGGAGGAGTAGAATGAGGGTGCGGCTAAAGGCTATCAAAACTGGTCGCCTAGAGCGTTGGGGACAGAGAATAAAAGGAGCAGATTTCTGGGCATGGTAGAATATATTCAGGGCATAATGCGCAGACAGGGGTATGGTGGGGTGCGGGCACTGATGTTAACCTTTCTGGTTATAACTTGTTCTGCAAGACAAATCTCACATAGGTGGTAGAGTGGCAATCTTTACCAAGGAACACCTTCCGTGCTCGGTTGTCCTCCACCAATTCTGTCCACAAACAATTTGATTTGCTGGTTTTAAGCATTTAACTTTCAAATAGCTCTTTGTCGACTGTTGCTGGGTGTTATAGTCTTCCATCAGCACCGGTCTGTACCCTACCTCTCCTGGCCCCTTACACTAAGTCTGAATTTATCCTGCGAGGTGACCAAAACTGGGACATGCTTAAACCACCTGACCAAGTCCTAAAGCAATGGGACTCCCTAAAGCTTTCTCAGATTATTACCAATCCCACAAGGTATGACTCCAAACACCCAGAAAATGCTACTCTCCTTGATGTTATCCTCACAAATAATCCTGATAGGTATCAGTCTGGTGTTTTCTGTAATGACCTTAATGATTACTGTTTTACAGCCTGTGTTCGTATTGGTTGCTCAGAGAAACGACCTGTCCTGATTTGTTTTAGATGCTTGCTAAAAACCTTTAATGAGCAAGCCTCCCTTCCTAACCTGGCCTCTGTAAATTCATATAGAATCAGCTTGAAGACGCTTGGACCTTCTTTTTTGATATTTTCTGTGGTGTTAACAAACACGCCCCATAAAAAATATATTGAATTAAAAACAGGGTCAACCCCTGGTTCGCACGTGATCTTGCAGAGTTAATCCATCTCAAGAATTCCCTTAGGAGAAAGGCTCGGCGCACACATACTCAGGCTGATGGGCTCTCGTTCAGGCAAATGAGGAATAAGTGCACTCAGGCTATCCGCAAGGCCAAGGTTAGTTACTTTAAGGAGCAGTTCTCTCTCTGTGGGTCTAACCCCAAGAAGTTCTGGAAAACTGTTAAAGACCTGGAGAATAAACCCTCCTTCTCACAGCTGACCATGTCCCTTAATGTTGTTGATGTGGTTGTTACTGACAAGGAGCACATGGCTGAACTCTTTAATCACCACTTCATTAATTCAGGATTCCTATTTGACTCATCCATGCCTTCTTGCCCGTCCAACATTTCCTCATCTCCCACCCCTTTCTAATGCGACCTAGCCCCAATCCTCCTCCCTCTTTTACCCATGCCCCACTACAAAGTTTCTCCCTGCATTTGGTCAGAGTCCAAGGTGCTAAAGGAGCTCCTTAAACTTGACCCCAAAACAACATGGTTTAGACCCCTTCTTCTTTAAGGTTGCTGCCCCTATCATCGCCAAGCCAATCTCTGATCAAGCTGATCCTAACTGTTATAGGTCAATTTCTATTTTGCCCAGTTTATCAAAAGTGTTGGAAGTACTTGTCAATAATCAACTGACTGATGTCTATAGTATTCTCTCTGGTAAGCAATCTGGTTTCCGCTCAGGTTATGGATGTGTCACTGCAACATTAAAGGTCCTCAATGACGTCACCATTACCCTTAATTCTAAGCAACGTTGTGCTGCTATTTTTATTGACTTGGCCAAAGCTTTTGATACGGTAGACTATTCCATTCTTGTGGGCCGGCTAAGGAGTATCGGTGTCTCTGAGGGGTCTAAGGCCTGGTTTGCTAACGACCTCTCTCAGAGTGCAGTGTAAAAAGTCATAATATCTGTTGTCTCAGCCACTGCCTGTCACCAAGGGAGTACCCAAAGGCTCCAAGGCCCCATGCTCTTCTCAATTTACATTAACAACATAGCTCAGGCAGTAGGAAGCTCTCAACCATTTATCCATTTATATGAAGATGATACAGTCATATTACAGCTGGCCCGTCCCTGGATTTTGTGTTAAACGCTCTACAACAAAGCTTTCTTAGTGTCCAACTAGCTTTCTCTGGTAAGTGTCCAACTAGCTTTCTCTTTGGTAAGAAGAATGCCCCTCTTGACACAGGTGTGATTACTACCTCTGAGACTTTAGAGCAGGGGTGGTCAATTTTTTGGGCTTGAGGGCCATATTGGGATTTTGAAATTCAATGGAGGGACGCATTTTTTGGGGGACCAATTGTCTGTTAAAATCAATTTGCAGAGGCTTCCGGAGTGGCGCAGCAGTCTAAGGCACTGCATCGCAGTGCTTGAGGCGTCACTACAGACCCGGGTTCGATCCCAGACTGTGGCACAGCTGGCCGTGATTGGGAGACCCATGAGGTGGGGCACAATTGGCCCAGCGTTGTCCGGGTTAGGAGAGGGTTTGGCAGGCCAGATTTCTTTGCGCTCTAGTGACTCCTGTGGCGGGCCGGGTGCATGCATGCTGACACGGTCGTCAGGTGTACGGTGTTTCCTCCGACACATTGGTGCGGCTGGCTTCCGGGTTAAGCGGGCATTGTGTCAAGAAGCAGTGTGGTTTGGCTGGGTCATGTTTCGGGGGACGCACGGCTCTCAATCTTTGCCTCTCCCAAGTCCGTACGGGAGTTGCAGTGATGGGACAAGACTAACTACCCGCGTACTTTGCCCCACCTTGGTTTAGAGCTCGAGGTAGTCACCTCATACAAGTACTTGGGAGTATGGCTAGACGGTACACTGTCCTTCTCTCAGCACATATCAAAGCTGCAGGCTGAAGTTAAATCTAGACTTGGTTTCTTCTGTCGTAATCACTCCTCTTTCACCCCAGCTGCCAGACTAACCCTGATTCAGATGACCATTTTACCCATGCTAGATTACGTCATTTATAGATTGGCAGGTAAGGGTGCTCTCGAGCGGCTAGATGTTCTTCACCATCCGGCCATCAGATTTTCCACCAATGCTCCTTATAGGACACATCACTGCACTCTATACTCGTCTGTCAACTGGTCATCTCTATATACCTGTCGCAAGACCTACTGGTTGATACTTATTTATAAAACCCTCTTAGGCCTCACTCCCCCCTATCTGAGATACCTACTGCAGCCCTCATCCTCCACATACAACACCAGTTCAACCAGTCACATTCTGATAAAGGTCCCCAAAGCGCACACATCCCTGGGTCGCTCCTCTTTTCAGTTTGCTGCAGCTAGCGACTGGAACGAGCTGCAACAAACACTCAAACTGGACAGTTTTTTTTATCTCAATCTCTTCATTCAAAGACTCAATCATGGACGCTCTTACTGTGGCTTCTTCGCGTGATGTATTGTTGTCTTTATCTTCTTGCCCTTTGTGCTGTTGTCTATGCCCAATAATGTTTGTACCATGTTTTGTGCTGCTACCTTGTTGTTGCCATGTTGTGTTGCTACCATGCTGTGTTGTCATGTGTTGCTGCCTTGCTATGTTGTCATCTTAGGTCTCTCATTATGTAGTGTCTCTCTTGTTGTGATGTGGGTTGTGTCCTATATTTATATTGTATTTATTTATTTGAATCCCAGCCCCCGTCCCCGCAGGAGGCCTTTTGGTAAGCCATCATTGTAAATAAGAATTTGTTCTTAACTGACTTACCTATTTAAATAAAGGTTAAAAAAAATATATAAAACATTAAAATAATAATAATAAATATCAAGGATCTGGAAATATTCTGTATGGAACAATGGTCTAAGATCCAGTATTTGTATGAATTATATACTGTCTTTTTTGCTCATCTTTATCAAGGGTGCCAATAATTATTGACCTGACTGTAGTTAGCTGTACACATATCATGACTGTATAAGCAACTACTGATTATGTTTGTTACCTATGGCAGCGCCGCCTTGCTTCTTATCCTCCAAAATGGCTGCCAGGTCTTTCTGCTTCTTCTCCAGGTCTTTCTGCTGCTTCTTCTCCTCCCTGTTGCGTCCTCCTGACCCCATGTCGCCGGGGTCCATGCTCTTCATGCGGAGCAGCTGGTTGGCCTTCTTGATCTTCTGGCTGTATTGGCGAGCCATCAAGAACACACGGTTCTTGGTCTTGTCCATGAGCTCCTGGGAGAAGCTGTCCACTGAGTCCCCTGGAAGAAGAGAAGAGGAGGCCAGGGCGGAGTCCAGACCCCCCAGCCCAGCCAGCTCTCCAGGGAACAGGCTGTGGAGGTCCCTGATGGAGGGGTCCCTTTGGCTGGGGTCCCGTTGGGGCAGATCCCCCAGCTCATCATCATCTTCCAGACGGAAGCTGCCACTGCTGAGGCGAGCCAGTCTGTTACGGATGGTCTTGACTGTCCCGGAAGGGGCAGGGTCTGGGATGGCAGGGAGGGGGAGGGACGGGGGAGTGAGGGGAGAGGGGGAGGGGTAATGATCTTCATCTTCAAAGGTAGCCTCTCTGAGCAGCTCTGGGAAGTTGAGGATGGGGACGGTGAATTGGTGAGGGGGGGTCACAGTGGGGGGGTTGGGATTGTGGGCTGGGGGGCTCTTGGTAGGGGATCTATGTTTTTGGGAGCTGTTCTTTTTGGGGCTGCTCTTGACCGACGAGGTCTTGGGGGCCTCACTGGCACTCACGGGAAACGCGGCGGGAAGGCGGTCCGCGTTCTTCTCGTTCTTCTTGATGTAGTTTTCCAAATCGTTCCAGATCTCGTCCACCTGCTCCGACATCCGGTCACCGGTGTGGGAACGTTGGGAGAACGTTTCCGAGGCGGATGAGGAGTAGTAGTCCGGTTCGGAGGTTCCGTGGACTGGATGGGAGTTATCCTCCGTCCTCTCGTCCTCCCCAAAATGTAGGCTCTCCTCGGACACGAAGCCCCCCAGGCTCTCACAGCCCGTCAGGTAAGGCTCAGAGGCAGACGGCAACAGACTGTCCCTCTCCTGTCCAGGTCTGTCCCCATCCCTGTCACCCTTGGTTGGGGGCTGCCTAAAGCAGATAGTATCATAAATGTTCTCCTCCTCCACGATCTTCAGGGCACACGTCCCAAATGGCACCCCCTCCAGGGCGGTGGAGGAGTGGTTACTGTCAGACAAGCAGTCTGGCTCCATAAGAGGCTCTGTAATACTCCCAGGGACCCCTGTGTTTAGAGCCCCAGGGCACTGTGTGTCTCTAGGGGCCTCTCTTTGGGCCCCACGACCCTCCTGCTCCCTCCTGATCAGCCCCATGCTCTTCAGGTCCTCATAGCTGATGTTGTCATAAATGTTCTCTATGTCGTCTATCGTCAGCTGCTCGGACGACGACGATCCTGAAATGTCGTTGCTGGACGATTCGGTGTGGATCATCCCTTCCTGGTCATCATCCTGACCAGGGGGGCTGTGTCGGCCGTCAGTCTGTTTCTCCCCCACGCTGCTGGCTCTCCGCAGCACTCTGCTGTCCCCGGTGGATGGGGGGTCTACCTGCACCGTGGGAACCTGCTCCATGTGCCAGCTGCAGGGTCGTCCCTGGGTCTTGCTGGGAGACGATGTGACCTCTAACCTAACAGGAAGTGGTTCTGGTTCTTGCCCGCCGGGCTCGGTGGGGACGAACATCTGGTAGATGTCCTCGTCCTCCTCGTCAGGGTTCATGGTGCGCTGACGCGTAGGGAACATGGCTCTGCGGACACGGTGGTCCGCCCAGATGTTCCCCACCGTCTGGGGGTCACCCCCTGGGACCAGCATGGAGGGGACATGGGTGTCCGGAGGTTCCTCTGTCACACGGGGCGTCCTGAGGAGAGGAGGGTGGTGACCTCCCTGAAGAGATTTGTTAGCCCTCTGGAGAGAAGGGAAATTACATTATTTTGTGTATGTGCAAATGCCGATGTACTAGCGATTACTTTTTTTCAATTTGCGTTAAGTCCTGTACACAACTATTCCTACTAGTCATTGACATCACACTGTTAGGGTCAGTCACCTGTAGGTCTGAGGCGCTCATGTTGAAGGTCTTCCATTGGTCGATGCTGCTGTCCATAGACGCCTGTTGGTTCAACTTCTTCCTGCTAGACTTCTCTGGGACTCGCAGTCTCTTTCCCCCACCCTGCACACAGTTAGAGAATTGTGTAGTTAACATGCCTTTATCTATCTAATCCCTTCTTACCTGTAAAGAGGCTAGAGCAAGGGGCTAAGGATCAAAATCAAATCAGGCAAATCTGATAAACTTGAATGAGGAGAAAGATGTTCAAATGTCAAACGGATGCATTGTGGGTAGGTAGGAGAGACTCACCAGGCCACTGTCGTCCTCATCGTCGGCATCCTGCTGGTGTGGCTCCTCCCCGTCCTCCCTGTCGCTATGGTCAAAATGGTCGCCAGGGTCCAGGGACTCCTGTGATTGGTTGACCAGGCTGCGGCTACGACCAATAGTGCCCAGAGCCAGCTGGGACACGGGAGAGAGCAGGGTGGCACCCAGACTCATCCGCTACAGAGAGGGTGATAAGCCAGAGAGTGTTAAATGTGTGCGTGATTGAGGAGTGTAGCAACCGTTGCAAATAACACCTAAACTATCTGAAAATGTTACTCTAAAATGGTGATATAATCATAGAATTAGGAATGATAATACTAAAATGGACATGAACCTTCTTATGACAGATATAAAAGTTCAGCCATTTTCGTAAGGGAGCTGGTCAACCATGGTCAGCCAGTGCTGTGATAAGATATAGCGTAAAACAATGAATTTGGAGATTATCTACACTGTATGTTTGTTAGCAAGCTAGCCAACCAGTTTAAGTTGAATGATTCCATAAATGTTTCAAATTAACTGCCAATATGCCAACATTCCATTCAAACAACGCAGTCAATCCACAGCCATTCACTGGCTGAAATCTGTTGATGATAGGACTTAGACAAGTTGTAAATCACAAAAATAGCTTTCCATAAAAACACACATTTACAGACTGTTTACATATATTTTAGAGACTATTTATACATAAATGTATATAAAACCAGTATAAACTATTTATAATTATATGACAATATTTTAGGTTTACAATAATTGTGTTACACAGTTTCTGATATCACATGCTGAACACACCGCTCGTGTCGCGTTGCTAAATAAATGTACATGTTATTTAATCATTGCATCCAAACTGCTCTCCAGCGTCTGCGTAGCCAGGCGCTAAAATAGAACGTGGTTTTATTTGTGACACTTGACGCACTGGAAGTCCCGCCTCTCCCATCTCCTCATTGGTTTTTAGGAGTATACTGTATACCCATGTGGGTGATTGAAAGATGAACTGAGGTCCACACTAGTCCAGTTGGTGGTGGTAATGCACCTTAAATTTGGTTGCCAACCACCATATAAAGTCCAAAGAAGAACAAGAAGACGAAGAAGACTGGAGGAGGAGAGAGTTTACTAGAAACTAACTAGGTTTACCCTTTTATCTGCGGATTAATTGTCGGAGTAAAATAACCTTGTGCATTTCAGGTAAAATAACAACAGTGTTTATATCCCAGGACAAATTAGCTAGCAACAGCAAGTTAATACAGTTAATAAATGAATATAGTTGGTTCAGAGTTCATTTTGATATTTCAACATGCATGTCCTGATCACGTCTGATATGGATTGATAAAAATCAACATGCGTGCGCCGGTCTAGACAGCATGTTAAGACAATAATTTCTCCTTGTCCACAACAGCACCCATTAACATACCATTCTGGAACTTTTGATTGTTCATGACATAGCCCCTCTTTTCATTTATTAGGATCTATATGGCTATAACACTGTTTCTTTGTGTAACTGTAGCATTGTGTCACCATCCATAAATGACTAATGTGGGTTTAAGCTGACCTTTGAGCCATCTTCCTTGACACCATGCTTAGCGTTCTTCAGTAACTTGGACAGAGGCTCTGAGGAGAGACAGACAGGACATGTCACAGAGTCAGAGAAACTGGCCCAGTCCATTGGCATCAGCACTGATCATTTACAGTACCTTGTTCCTGTCCCTCCTGTTTCTCACCTGACTTCCTGCGGACCCGTCGAGGGGTGGAGCCCTCCTTGGTGTGGGGGCTCCTCTTGTCCCCGTCAGGACTGTAGTGGAACCCTGGGTGGTCTGGAGAGGAAGAGGAGAGAGGGAATGTTATCAAGCACCCAAATAATGATCTGACAATATTCACAAGAGGCTTCAACCAATATCAAATGGATACTTACGCATAACATCCATCTCCAAAATGGCCTGCTTGGCCTAAAAAACAGATGGGAAAAAACACTAAAGTGAGCGCCATATTACAGAATTCAGCAAGACTATAATCGGGGTGGCAGGGTAGCGTAGTGGTTAGAGCGTTGGACTAGTAACCGGAAGGTTGCAAGTTCATATCCCCGAGCTGACAAGGTACAAATCTGTCGTTCTGCTCCTGAACAGGCAGTTAACCCACTGTTCCTAGGCAGTCATTGAAAATAAGAATTTGTTCGTAACGGACTTGCCTCGTTAAATAAAGGTTACATTTTTTATAAATAAATAATTGAAGTTGAAGATATGGGGCTACCTTACACTAGATGGAGCTAGACAGTAGTCTTTTCCAACAGAAGCGGACTACTTTACAAGCAACAAGATCACTTTCATGTAATTACTATGAACCCTGTCAAGGATTTTCCCCAGACAAAAGCATCATTTTCCATTTTAACCAGAGCTAAGGAGAGGTGGAGAGAAGAGAGAAAAAATGGAGAGAGAAAGAGAGAGGAAAGGAAGACCGAGCGAGAGGGGTGATCGAAAATTAAAGAGGGAGAGTGAGACCATTCCACCTCCCACTCAAGGTTGTGTTAATGTCATTAGTGAGGACACACATTGCTTGCTCCGTGTCTCACCTTGGCTGGGATTTTAGCCGGGTGGTTTTCAAGTATGAGTCTCTTCAGGTGTAGGATCCACATGCGTTTGTCCTGCTGAGACTTGGCCTGGAACACAGGACAACAGAGAGGATAGAAGGAGAGAGACATTAAACTAGACATTACATTTTGAATCCTTAGTTGTTACATTCATTTTGGTACTTATAAATGAATGATATATTCTTCAAGAATAAAAGGCTATATAACTTCTAAATGCCTCATAAGCTTAGTTCAACAGTCGGACCCCATTAGAACACAATATATAAGCTTATTTTATTCCAATGTTTGTAAACAACAAATGTAAACAAAACACTGTATAGCCTCCAAACATGGTTAAAACTATTAATTTGATATAAAGGATGGTCAGTCCTTGCATCCATTGCTCTGTCTATGAATTTGAGAGTGGTTAAATTTCTCCAGGCCTATGTAACAAATGTGAAATGGCTAGTTAGTTAGCGGGGTTTCAATTGGTGACGTCACTCGCTCTGAGACCTTGAAGTAGTTGTTCCCTGCAGCTTTTGTGGCGTGATGGGTAACGATGCTTCGTGGGTGTCAGTTGTTGATGTGTACAGAGGGTCCCTGGTTCGAGCCCGGGTCGGGGCGAGGGGACGGAAGTTAAGCTGTTACATTGATGCTGTTGACCCGGATCACTGGTTGCTGCGGAAAAGGGGGGTGAGTGTAACCGATGTGAAATGGCTAGCTAGTTAGCGGTGGTGCGCGCTAATAGCGTTTCAATTGGTGACGTCACTCGCTCTGAGACCTTGAAGTAGTTGTTCCCCTTGCTCTGCAAGGACCGTGGCGTTTGTGGCGCAATGGGTAACAATGCTTCGTGGGTGTCAGTTGTTGATGTGTGCAGAGGGTCCCTGGTTTGAGCCCAGCGAGGGGACAGAAGTTAAGCTGTTACACCCATCCCTTAGCTTTTTAGCAAAACAGGAGCGGGGAGAAAATGTTTCTATGAAGGATTCTAGCTTTAAATGAAGTATAAGATGACTATGACAAACCCATAACAACAATGGGATATGACCTTCAACTCTTATGTGTTGTTACATAAAACAGATTATGGTGGTGTTTGAAGTCCCTTCCAAAACACTTATGTTGAGAAACAAGCAGCCCTTCTCATTCACCATTAACAATTCAACATGTCTGGGCACGTAGGAGTGGTGGGCTTGGCAAAGCACAGGTGGGATAAGCAGGCTACTTTTACTCTATGCTGTAAAATCGACTGTTGAATATGCAGTAATTTTGGTTTGTGGGGTGTAGTTTTACTTTACCAGTACGGTGTGCTGTAGTTTGGGGTTCTTGTAGTGGAACACACTGAAGCTGAGTGGCTCCTTCGGAATGATTTCCACCAACATCAGGTTGCAACACTATAATGACGGAGACATGGTTAGTATTATGGTTAGTCTCACTTTGGGTTAGAAGTATAAAGACTGCTATACCTTAGGAAGTTTTGGGAGGTATTTTATGTCAAATATTTTAGCATTAGTGTTGTGACTGACCAGGATGTGGGCTTTGTAGGTGAAGGCCTCCTCGCGTTTCTTGGTGACCAGCAGCAGTTTGTCGAACAGAAAGAGTGTGCGCTCGTTCTTGGCCCGCTGCAGACGGAATGTCCCCTCCAGAACCAGCTCACCGTAGCCAATCAGATCAGGCCCTTTCCAGTTGGTCAGCAGACTCTGGATCTCCTGAGAGGGGGGGAGGGAAGAGGAGAGGGAGTGAGTGAGTGAGTGAGTGAGTGAGTGAGTGAGTGAGTGAGTGAGTGAGTGAGTGAGTGAGTGAGTGAGTGAGTGAGTGAGTGAGTGAGTGAGTGAGTGAGAGAGTGAGTGAGAGAGAGAGTGAGTGAGAGAGTGAGAGAGTGAGAGAGAGTGAGAGAGTGAGAGAGTGAGAGAGTGAGAGAGTGAGTGAGAGTGAGTGTGAGTGAGTGGGAGTGAGTGAGTGGGAGGGAGTGAGTGGGAGGGAGTGAGTGAGTGGGAGGGAGTGAGTGAGTGGGAGTGAGTGAGTGAGTGGGAGTGAGTGAGTGAGTGAGTGGGAGGGAGTGAGTGGGAGTGAGTGGGAGTGAGTGAGTGAGTGAGTAGGACAGGAGGAGGAGAGGTGGGAGAGGTGGGAAAGAGAGCAGAGGAGGAGAGGTGGGAAAGAGGTCAGAGGAGGAGAGGTGGGAAAGAGGTCAGAGGAGGAGAGGTGGGAAAGAGGTCAGAGGAGGAGAGGTGGGAAAGAGGTCAGAGGAGGAGAGGTGGGAAAGAGAGCGGAGGAGGAGAGGTGGGAAAGAGAGCAGAGGATGAGAGGTGGGCGAGGTGGGAAAGAGGGCAGAGGAGGAGAGGTGGGAAAGAGAGCAGAGGATGAGAGGTGGGCGAGGTGGGAAAGAGGGCAGAGGAGGAGAGGTGGGCGAGGTGGGAAAGAGGGCAGAGGAGGAGAGGTGGGAAAGAGAGCAGATGTGGAGAGGTGGGAAAGAGGGCAGAGGATGAGAGGTGGGCGAGGTGGGAAAGAGGGCAGAGGAGGAGAGGTGGGCGAGGTGGGAAAGAGGAGAGGTGGGCGAGGTGGGAAAGAGGAGAGGTGGGCGAGGTGGGAAAGAGGGCAGAGGAGGAGAGGTGGGAAAGAGAGCAGAGGATGAGAGGTGGGAAAGAGAGCAGAGGAGGAGAGGTGGGAAAGAGAGCAGAGGAGGAGAGGTGGGAGAGTGGAAAAGAGAGCGGAGGTGGGAGAGTGGAAAAGAGAGCGGAGGAGGAGAGGTGGAGAGTGGGAAAGAGGAATAGGATGAGAATGAGTTAAGAGAAACAGGTGAGAGAAGAGAAGAACAGGAAAGGACATGAGAAGGAGGAGAGGAGAGAAGAGAGGAAGAACAGAACAGAACAGAGAAAGGAGAGGAGCAAGACAAAAAAGGACAGAGAGAATTAGACAGGTCAGCTAAGCACTCTTCCTCAGATCCTAAGTAAATACTTCCACACACATTCCTTCACTCATCTGATCATCCTCCTCCCCACTGAATAAAGCTACTTTCTCTTTTATCTGCCGGCTGTGTTATGCAAGGCCATCATTAGCCCTGGAAAACAATGTCTTGCATAACCTAGCGGAGACAGACGGAGTCTACATCCCAAATGGAACACTATTCCCTCTATAGTGCACTACTTTTGACCAGGGCCCATAGGGCTTTAATTATTTTTTAAAGTAGTGCACTATGTAGGGAATAGCATGCCATTTGGGAAGCAGACAAGACTGGTGAAAGCTAGGGAAACAATGGGAGGATATGTGGACAGCCACTAATGTCACAGTCTAATTCAAACCACTAAGATGCAGACTTTTCCAAATGTACTTTGTTGGAGCAGAATAAATGTGTGTTGACCAACTTGTAACATGACAGGTGTGTGTGTGTGTGTTCACCAACCTGTAACATGACAGGTGTGTGTGTGTGTGTGTGTTTGTACCTGCCCTACATAAGTCTATTGCCATGACCAGACTATAGTAAAAATCCTGACTGCATATGCAGGTATGTGTGAGCATGTGTGCCTATGTGCATGTGTATATATGTGAGAGCATGTTCATTTGCAAGTGTAGTCTTACTTGCAGCCTGACGGCGTGTTCATGTTTCCTCTTCATGTCGTTGATGTGCCAGGCCACTCTCTGCATGGTGTCTATGGCCTCCTGCACCACCTCATATGTCTCTGTGTCCTTCTCCAGGTGGTTGGCTATCTCCTACAGGGGACAGAAAACACACCCAGTGTTAGAGTGGGTAATGTACACGGAAAGCTGTACGTTAGACTGGGTACCATCTGTTTCTGCAGTAGCCAGCTATGTTGGCCCGGTATTTCTTGGCAGTAGGGTTAGCTTGTTCAAAAATAGACTGGTGGCTAACTTTACATACAGTATATTACAGTACACACAGTTCTTTGTGGTCTGAGTGTTAGGCTTATGTGGGGTTTTGCTAGTGAGATGTAGGTGTCCGTGTGCGTGCGTGTGTGTGTTTAGGTGTATAACTGACGTGCAGCAGTAGGTGGTACTTGAGGATCCTCTGCACTGGCTTGAGCAGGTAGGAGCCCAGAGGCAGGGAGTGTCTCAGAGATTCCTGACGCTCCCGGAAAAACTTAGCCAACACCTTATTCCTCATACACTCAGTCAACACAGCCACTGACCTGCAGAGAGAGAGAGATGGAGGGAGAGAAGGAAAAATAAAATATGATATTAATCCTAGGAAACAATGACAGATATTGTAGCCCAATTAAAATACAGAATGACAGATCCCACACACACAGTCCTGTCTTAGGGAACAGTGCAAGGTCATGCAAGGTCAGAGTGTTTGTAAGTAGATGGATTGTGTCGAGGTACAGATCTGGGGAAGGGTACCAAAAAACTTCTGCAGCATTGAAGGTCCCCAAGAACACAGTGGCCTTAATCATTCTTAAATGGAAGACGTTTGGGAAAACCAAGACTCTTCCTAGAGCCGGCCAAACTGAGCAATCGGGGGAGAAGGGCCTTGGTCAGGTAGGTGACCAAGAAGCACTCCACCAATCAGGCCATTATGGTAGAGTGGCCAGACGGAAGCCACTCCTCAGTAAAAAGCCACATGACAGCCCGAAACAAGATTCTCTGGTCTGATGAAACCAATATTGAAACCTGGCACCATCCCTACGGCGAAGCATGGTGGTGGCAGCATCATGCAGTGTTTTTCAGCGGCAGGGACTGGAAGACTTGTCAGGATCGAGGGAAAGATGAACGATGTACAGAGATCCTTGAAGAAAACCTGCCCCAGAAAGCTGAGGACCTCCGATTGGGCCGAAGGTTCACCTTCCAACAGGAAAATAAACCTAAGCGCACAGCCAAGACCACGCAGGAGTGGCTTCAGGACAAGTCTCAATGTCCTTGAGTGGCCCAGCCAGAGCACAGACCTGAACATGATCGAACATCTCTGGGGAGACCTGACAATAGCTGTGCAGAGGCACTCCCCATCCAACCTGACAGAGCAAATACAGGTGTGCCAAGCTTGTACCATCATACCCAAGAAGACTCGAGGCTGTAATTGCTGCCAAATGTGCTTCAACAAAGAACTGAGTAAAGGGTGTGAATACTTACGTAAATGTGTTTTTTTCTTTCATAAATTTCTAAAAAACTTTTTATGGGGTATTGTGTATAGATTGATGAGGGGAAAAAACGATTTCATCCATTTTAAAATAAGGCTGTAACGTAACAAAATGTGGGAAAAGTCAAGGGGTCTAGGGCCTCCCGAGGGGTGCAGTGGTCTAAAGCTGTGCCATTAGAGATTCTGGGTTTGAGTCCGGGCTCTGTCGCAGCTGGCCGTGACAGGGAAACCCATGGGGCGGCTCACAATTGGCCCAGTGTCGGCCGGGTTAGGGGGGGGGGTTTGGCAGGGATGTCCTTGTCCCATCGCACACTAGCGACTCCTGTGGCAGGCCAGGCGCAATGCACGCTGACACGGTCACCAGGTGCACAGTGTTTCTTCTGACACATTGGTGTAGCTGGCTTCCAAGTTAAGTGGGCATTGTGTCAAGAAGCAGTGTGGCTCGGTTGGGTTGTGTTTCGGAGGACGCACGGCTCTTGACCTTCGTCTCTCCCGAGTCCGTACGGGAGTTGCAGTGATAAGACAAGACTAACTGCCAATTGTATACCATGAAATCAGGGAGAAAAAGGGGTCAAAAAATTGAAAATTCAAGGGGTCTGAATGCACTGTATGTACGCATGTGTGTGTATGTGTTTGTCAACCACCCCATCACACAGCTGGTGACCCTAGCTAACGACTGGTGACCCGACTGACACACACATACACACACAATTACAGTAGGAACCGAGGCTGTAGATGTATCTCTGTCATTCTGAGCTCTCAGGTTGGGTTTCACAGAGATAACAATGTGAGCCCTGTGGAGAGCTACACTGGAATGTGGACACACACTATATTTAACTACTTAAATAATCACCATCAACTACTAAATAATCACTTGTCAGTAGTAGCATAATGCACAATGCTAAAACACTTCAGACATGTCGCAGCCAATGGTGTACGGCGTGTAATGTGTCACAACCATTGTGAAATGCACTGCTCTCATTAGGCTTCATTGTGAAGAATTGTCTCACATTTTCGGCCCCAAGACACACCACATACACACACGGTTTCCTATGACAAGACATTGTTCACACAAGGTGAAATAAAACATTAAAGCCAGCCACTGAGTATGATAAGGTGGCGGATATAATACCCATCTGTCAGAATAGGGGCTGTAACTCTGTCAACAGGCTCCCTTTCAAATAAATAACTAAATAGAGAGGGAGATGCAGACAGACTCCTGTTGGGTTGGGATGTATATCAGGGCTACCCAGAGAGAGAGGCTGGGGTACTGTAGCTCTATAAAGACAGTACAAAGATATAAGACACTCTGGGAATCAAGAACTTGAAGGTGAGATTCACCTGTATGCAAAACCAGATCACAAGGAGGAAGATTATACTTCTATATATGTTCATACTACACACAGACTGTCAAACACACACCAGAGGAGGTTGGTGGGAAGAGCTATAGGACGACGGGCTCATTGTAATGGCTGGAATGGAGTCAAATGTAGTTTCCATATGTTTGATACCATTCCATGTATTTCATTACAGCCATTACAAATTAGCCTGTCCTCCTATAGCCCCTACCACCAGCATCCTCTGACACACACTCACACACAATGAGTGGGGCAGACTACACAGAGTATACAAAACAAAGACCTGCTCTTTCCATGACAGACTGACCAGGTTAATCCAGGTGAAAGCTGTGATCCCTTATTGATGTCACTTGTTAAATTCACTTCAATCAGTGTAGATGAAGGGGAGGATACGGATTAAAGAAGGATTTCTAAACCTTGAGACAAGACATGGACTGTGCACGTGTGCCATTCAAAGGGTGAATGGGCAAGACAAAATATTTAAGTTCCTTTGAACGGGGTATGGAAGTGAGTGCCAGACGCACTGGTTTGAGTCTAGAACTGCAACACTGCTGGGTTTTTCACGCTCAACAGTTTCCTGTGTGTATCAAGAATGGTTCTCTACCCAAAGGACATTCAGCCAATTTGACACAACTGTGGGAAGCATTGTCAATATGGGCCAGCATCCCTGTGGAACGCTTGACACCCTGTAGTTCATATCCCAACAAATTGAGGCTGTTCTGAAGGAAAAAGGGTGTGCAACTCAATATTAGGAAGGTGTTCCTAATGTTTTGTACACAGTGTTACATGTAGATAACTTTGTTAGAAAGAATACTATATTTCCCTTGACAGAGTGATGCACAATGTAAAAAATGGCTAAACTTATCCCATAAGTAGAATATAACTTTGTCCACCCAAATATAGAATATAACATTATTGTCCACCCAAATATATAGACAATAGCCTTTGATTTTACCACACAAGTACCATAAAATAATCTGGTGTCAGAAGTCATAGTTGAGGTTGCTTACCTTGGATAGTTGGTGCAGTACTGAGTGTAAATGTGGAACTCTTCACTCTGGGAAAGAAAGACAAAATATTTACATTAATGTTACATTAGCATCAGTCCCTGATCAAATAATTACATTCACGTTACATTGGCATCAGTACCTGAAATCACTCATACCAGTAGCAGCAGCAGGAGGAAATAAACTATTCTCCCTAGAACCAACCTAAATTCCTCTATTGACTAGACAATTTTTAGAACCTTGTAAAATGTGTGCCAACAGGGAAGAGTGAGAGTGAGTTTCCAGTAAATGGAGTGTTTGTGTCAAGGGGAAGGTTACACTGGGTGAGTCAGTGGTCAAGCGTTCCTGAGGATAGATTAAAGAGGTCTCTCACATCAGTTTAAAGGCAAAGAATGAACGTGAACCTTGATTACAAGTATCCATGTCTTAAAGCTTCAATCAGCAGTTGAAACGGTAAGAAAGCATTCTCTCCGCCCGTTTCGGTAAAAAGCTGAGGGACGGGGCTGGAGAAATGTAACCACTCTCAAATTCATAGTTCTCAACTTCTCAGCTATGGATGCAAGGACTGACCATCAATGATATCACATGTATAGTTTTAACCATGTTTTGAGGCTATACTATACAAGTGTTTGTTTACATGTATTTTGTGTACAAACATTGGAATAAAACAAGCTTATATTTTGGTTTCTGATGGGGTACGACAGTTGAACTAAGCTCATGAGGACTTTATAAGTAATATTTTGAAGAATCAGTGGGTACATATCATTAATTTATGAGTACCAAAATGTGTGTAGCAACTTCTGATTGACCCTTTAAAAGGCAATGTTGAGCGCTATATGCTGTGGACACTGATTTTCCCCACCACTTTAATTTGTCCGTTTCCACCTCTCATGCCTCCCTGCACTTCAAAGACATCAGAGGCAGCATGACTTATCAAAGCTGGAATGAACCTCACTCTCCTCCCTATCCCTTTTTCTCTACCTCCATCACGCTGAATGTCTCTTCTGTTCACGCTCTTTCACTCTTGATCACAGTCTCTCACTACTTATGCCATTACATATCTTCTACCATCTCTCCCTCTCTCATGTTCCGTCTCTAGCCCTCTAGCTTTCATATCCCTCTCCATCTCTCCATACCCTCCTTCCTTTGTCATCCCCTCCACTTGCTGTCGAGCATTCACATGACCCTAGAGTTGCGTAACTGATAATAGCCCTGGTCCTTGTGTTCATCATGTGTCCATAAATACTCTGGGTTAGGCCAGAAACAGGAAGTGGACAGTTATCACAGGAAACAGCATCATAAACACAGAGGAAAGATGACTGGGGAGCTGTCTGGTTCCTGTGGCTCTGCATATGAACACTCATACTCTACAAACACCGTACACACTCGAGAACAAGTGATGCCATCAACACACACGGGCATACAGTCACAAAGGTACAATTATAGAAATACAGCAGAGGCCACACCCTTCTATTCATACCAAAAATAACTCCCATGCACGCGCCCGCACACACGTATGAAGACACCCCTTCAAATTTGTGGATTCTGCAATTTCAGCCACACCCGTTGCCGACAGGTGTATAAAACAGAGCACACAGCCATGCAATCTCCATAGCCAAACGTTGGTAGTTGAATGGCCTTACTTAAGAACTCTGACTTTCAACGTGGCACCGTCATAGGACGCAACAAGTCTGTTCATCACATTTCTGCACTGCTAAAGCCACCCCAGTCAACTGAAAGTGATGTTATTGTGAAGTGGAAACGTCTAGGAGCAACAAAGGCTCAGCCGCGAAGTGGTGAGCCACACAAGCTCACAGAACGGAACCGGCGAGTGCTGAAGTGCGTACAAATCATCTCACGGAGTTCCAAATGTTCTCTGGAAGCAAGGTCAGCACAATAACTGTCCGTAAGCAGCTTCATGAAATGGGTTTTACTGTCCGAGCAGCCGCACACAAGCTTAAGATCAACATGCGCAATGCCAAGCGTTGGCTCGATAGGTGTAAAGCTCACCGACGTTGGACTCTGGAGCAGTGGAAACACGTTCTCTGGAGTGATGAATCACGCTTCACCATCAGGCAGTCTGAAGAACAAATCTGGGTTTGGTAGATGGCAGGAGAACGCTACCTGCCCGAATGCATAGTGCCAACTGTAAAATTCGGTGGAGGAGAAATAATGGACTAGGGCTGTTTTTCATGGTTCGGGCTAGGCCACTTAGTTCCAGTGAAGGGAAATCTTAAACGCAACAACATACAAAGACATTGTAGACGATTCTGTGCTTCCAACTTTGTGGCAACAGTTTGGAGAAGGCCCTTTCCTGTTTCAGCATGACAATGCCCCCATGCAAAAAAGCGAGGTCCATATAGAAATTATTTGTCGAGATTGGTGTGGAAGAACTTGACTTGCCTGCACACAGCCCTGACCTCAACCCCATTGAACACCTATGGGATGAATTGGAACGCCGACTGCGAGCCAGACCTAATCGCCCAACATCAGTGACCGACCTCACTAATGCTCGTGGCTGAATGGAAGCAAGTCCCCTGTGACATAGAAGTCCGTCACTGGCCGTGGGCAGCATTTGGTTCTTTAACGCACACACATATTCATCACTCCTCCCTGCGCCATTATAAGATAAGTTAACAATGTGGGTCGACACACAAATTAACTTCTGTCTTGGTGCATGCATTTCACACTTGTCAATGTTCATATTTGAGAGATACAATAATTATTATACTTATCAATGTTGTGGATGAGCGCATTGTTTGTTTGTTCTGTTCCTCTCTCTCCATCTCTGTAGCTTCCGGGTATGCTGGAAAAGGACCCGAGCTAAGGGAATTGGGTTGGCTTTATAGTGCCTGTCCCAAATGGCTCATTAATGCATATGGGCATATTGAAAGATATTGTCAGTAGTGATGTAATGTTGTAAATGTTATGTTGTGATATTGTTTAAAACCGTGTTGCAATGTATATCCTTTAGTATGTTTAGTTCATGGAAAATGTAGGTTTGTATTGTTAATTGATTAATTAATTAGGGTTAATTGTTCTGAGGGGAGGGGCTAGCCCTACAAAAGGAGCCTCTCAGTCAGAGAGAGGCATTTTGGATTGAGCTGTGGATGGGGCAGCATTGTTTTTAAGCTGTCCCATAAGGTAGACGTTGATGGCAGTACTGTTGTTTTTTGTTCCGGAATCACTTGTAAATAAACACCTTTGCACAGAAGAACTTTTGCGGCTCCGCCATCTTTTTATTTAGATAGAGGTTAGGTTATCCAGTTTAGCCTTCTGGCCTACTCTACGTGACACCCCGCAGCAATGTTCCTACATCTAGTGGAAAGACTTCCCAGAAGAGTGGAACGGTGGGACCAACTCCATATTAATGCCCATTATTTTGGAATGAAATGTTCAAAAAGGCAGGTGTACACAAACTTTTAGTGTACATACATACATACATACATACTATAGTACACGTGTATGTGTGAACACACACACACAAACACTGCCTGGAGGTTCTCCGTGGGAAAAGCAGTAAATTGAAGAGCAGGCTTCTCTTTAGTCTCTAACAGTCTGCCACCAGAGAGCCAGCTAAACACAACCAGATGTCCCACCAATACACACACACTCCTAATACACACACTCTCTCCATCCTAACATGTACTCTGTGACCCAAAAACAGCAAACCAGTCACAGAAATAGAACAAATCTATAAAATATTGCCCTTGTAAAAGTAAATGAACTCATCCACTATATATGGGTCTCAACCCATAAATATATAGTATATATGCACCCTTGTGGGGCCCCAGTGTTGAGGGTCAGCGAAGTGGAGATGTTGTTTCCTACCTTCACCCCCTGGGGTCGGTCCATCAGAAAGTCCAGGGCCCAATTGCACAGGGCAGGGTTGAGACCCAGGGCCTCCAGCTTAATGATGAGCTTTGATAGTCTATGGTGTTGAATTCTGAGCAATGAACAGCATTCTAACATAAGTAGTCCTCTTGTCCAGATGTGTGCAGTGTGATGGCGATTGCATCGTCTGTGGACCTGTTGGGGCGGTATGCAAACTGAAGTGGGTCTAGGGTGGCAGGTAAGGTGGAGGTGATATGATCCTTGACTAGTCTCTCAAAGCATTTCATGATGACAGAAGGTGAGTGCTACGGGGCGATAGTCATTTATTTCAGGTATCTTTGCCTTCTTGGGTACAGGAAAAATGGTGGCCATCTTGAAGCATGTGGGGATAGAAGACTGGGATAGGGAGCGATTGAATATGTCCGTAAACACAACAGCCAGTTCGTCTGCGCATGCTCTGAGGACACGGCTAGGGATGCGGTCTGGGCCAGCAGCGCTGTGAGGGTTAACACGTTTAAATGTCTAACTCACGACGGCTACAGAGAAGGAGAGGGGGCCCGCAGTCCTTGTTAGCAAGCAGTGGCGGTGGAACTGAAATTATCCTCAAAGCAGGCAAAGAAGCTGTTTAGTTTGTCTGGAAGCAATTCGTCGTTGTCCGTGACGTGGCTAGTTTTCTTTTTGTAGTCTGTAATTGCCTGTAGATCCTGCCACATACACAGTGTCTGAGCCGTTGAATTGCAATTCCACTTTGTCCCTGTACCGACATTTTGCTTGTTTGATTGCCTTGTAGAGAGAATAACTACACTGTTAATAACTACATGGCCATATTCCCAGTCCTCTTTCCATGGTTAAATGCAGTGGTTCGCGCTTTCAGTGTTGCACAAATTCCTTCCATCCATCTATGGTTTTTGTTTAGGGTAGGTTTCTAATAGTCACAATCCGGTGGCTATACCGACTCAGACAACATATCCGGAGAGAGCCATGTTTCTGTGAAACAGAGAATGTTACAATCTTTGATGTCTCTCTGGAAGGCAACCCTTGCCCTAATTTCATCCACCTTGGTGTCTAGAGACTGGACATTGGTGAGGAGTATACAAGTGTGGTTCCCACCGTGAAGCATGGACGAGGAGATGTGATGGTACTTTGCTGTTGACACTGTCAAAGATTTATTTATGAACCAATGCAAACTTAACCAGCATGGCTACCACAGCATTCTGCAGCGATACGCCATCCCATCTGGTTTGTGCTTAGTGGGACTATCATTTGTTTTTCAACAGGACAATCACCCAAAACACACCTCCAGGCTGTGTAAGGGCTATTTGACCAAGAAAGAGAGTGACAGAGTGCTGCATCAGATGACCTTGCCTCCACAATCACCCGACCTCAACCCAATTGAGATTATTTTGAATGAATTGGACTGCGGAGTGAAGGGAAAGCAGCCAACATGTGCTCAGCATATGTGGGCACTCCTTCAAGACTGTAAGAAAAGCATTCCTCACATAGCTGGTTAAGAGAGTGTGCAAAGCTGTCATCAAGGGGAAGGGTGGCTATTTTGAAGAATCTAAAATATATTTAGATTTTGTCAACACTTTTTTGGTTAATACATGATTCCATGTGTGCTATTTCATAGTTTTGATGTCTTCACTATTATTCTACAATGTAGAAATAATAAAAATAATGAAAAACCCTTGAGAGTCCAAACTTTTGACTGGTTTGCGCACATGCACCCACACACACCAACCAAAGTATATCCAGTACATTGGGTCCTCCTGATTGAGTCCTAAACCACAGCAGGCATTTACACAGTATGTGTGTGTGTGTGTGTGTGTGTGTGTGTGTGTGTGTGTGTGTGTGTGTGTGTATATATATATGCTATTTAGCAGATGCTTTTATCCAAAGCGACTTAGTCATGCGTGCATACATTTAGCATATTGGGTGGCCCCGGAAATTGAACCCACTACCCTGGCATGTCAAATGCCAAGCTCTACCAACTGAGCTACAAAGGACCACAGTAGAAACCCTGACATCAGAGACCTGGCCGTGTGGTGCCAGGACAAGTACCTCTCCCTCAACCTGATCAAGACAAAGGAGATGATTGTGGACTACAGGAAAAGTGGAGTCCACAATCAGAGGAGCATGTTGACAGCTTCAAGTTCCTTGGTGTCCACATCACCAACAAACGATCATGGTCCAAACACAATAAGACAGTCGTGAAGAAGGCACGACAAAACCTATTCCCCCTCAGGAGACTGAAAAGTTTTGGCATGGGTCCTCAAAAAGTTTTACAGCTGCACCATCGAGAGCATGGTATCACTGCCTGGTATGGTAACTGCTCGCCCTCCGACCGCAAGGCACAACAGAGGGTAGTGTGTATGGCCCAGTATGTCACTGGGGCCAAGCTTCCTGCCATCCAGGACCTCTATACCAGGCGGTGTCAGAGGAAGGCCCTAAAATTGTTAAAGACTCCAGCCACCCTAGTCATAGACAATTCTCTCTGCTGCCGCACGGCAAGCGGTACCGGAGCGCAAAGTCAAGGTCCAAAAGGCTTCTCAACAGCTTCTACCCCCAAGCCATAAGACTCCTGAACAGCTAATCGAAGGGCTACCCAGACCCCTCTTTTACGCTGCTACTCTGTTTATTATCCATGCATAGTCACTTTAACTCTACCTACATGTACCTATTACCTAGACTAACCGGCACATTGACTCTGTACCGGTACGCCCTGGATATAGCCTCACTAGTGTTATTTTACTGCTGCTCATTAATTATTTGTTACCTTTATTTTCATATATATTTTCATATATATATATACATTTTTTTTTGTCCAAGATGGCGTAGCAGTAAGTCGTCCTGTCGTCCCGTCCCTGTATATATCACATCTTTTTCTTTTTTTTAACATATTTTTCTTCGCATACCTCTTTAAAAACATTTTGCTAAACCTAAGCTTCCAAATACTCTCCTGCAACCCGCCTCACCCAATGTAGCTATTTTTCCCAAAGTATTTATATTTACTTCGGAACCGGAACCCCTCAACTGAAGCTAGCCAGCTAATCCACCAGCTATGCTAGCGGTCTTCAGCTAACCGGTCATCAGCTAACCTTTAGCCCGGAAAGCTCTCGCCAGTTCGAACAACGCGACCCTAACCAGAGCACAACGGACCTATTTATTTTTCATCCCCGGATTCCCACCGCAAACGGAACATTTTTCAGCTGGATCTTCACAACTAGCTATCTAGCTAAACTGCAACCCCGGATGATTACCCCTGGCTAGCGTTTCCACCCACTTAGCCTGAAGCTAGCCCGGACAGAGCACCTGTAGCATACTCCTGGGCTACAATACCCGGGCCCACGACCGGTCTGTCAATGTCACCGCATGAAGAGGAATAAACAGACTCACCCCATCGCGACATCCCCCAAAGGCTAACTCTCTAGCCCTCGCTATCTCCCTGCTTGCTAATTCGGCCTGCTAACTGCTAGCTTGTCTAGCTCCGGTCCGCTAACTGCTACCTTGTCTAGCCCGGGCCTACGAACTGTTAGCTTGTTAGCACAGTCCTGCTAACCGTCTGAATCACCGCGTCCCAAACACTCTCTGGACCCATTTACTTTCTATCTCTTTTTGATTTTTTATTTGTTTATACCTTCCGGAAACCTGCCTCACCCAATGTGATACGGAATCGCTATTATTTTTAATTTTTAGAACACACTCAAGAACCTCCAGACGCTAACCAGCTAACTAGCTACAAGCTATTTAGTCATTGTTAGTTTTTTTAACCTGGATAACACTCGCCAGTCCAGCTTCCCTGCCCATCCACCGCTGCCCCCTGGACACTGATCTCTTGGCTACATAGCTGACGCACGCTGGACTGTCCATTAATCACGGTACTCCATTCTGCTTGTTTGTTTTATCTGTCGGCCCCGTTGCCTAGTCAACGCCATTTTACCTGCTGTTTGTTGTGCTAGCTGATTAGCCTCGCCTACTGTTTTAGCTAGCTTTCCCAATTCAACACCTGTGATTACTGTATGCCTCGCTGTATGTCTCTCTCAAATGTCAATATGCCTTGTATACTGTTGTTCAGGTTAGTTATCATTGTTTTAGTTCACAATGGAGCCCCTAGTTCCACTCTTCATACCCCTGTTACCTCCTTTGTCCCACCTCCCACACATGCGGTGACCTCACCCATTACAACCAGCACGTCCAGAGATACAACTCTCTCATCATCACCCAGTGCCTGGGCTTACCTCCGCTGTACTCGCACCCCACCATACCCCTGTCTGCGCATTATGCCCTGAATATATTCTACCATGCCCAGAAACCTGCTCCTCTTATTCTCTGCCCCCAACGCTCTAGGCGACCAGTTTTGATAGCCTTTAGCCGCACCCTCATACTACTCCTTCTCTGTTCCGCGGGTGATGTGGAGGTAAACCCAGGCCCTGCATGTCCCCAGGCACCCTCATTTGTTGACTTCTGTGATCGAAAAAGCCTTGGTTTTATGCATGTCAACATCAGAAGCCTCCTCCCTAAGTTTGTTTTACTCACTGCTTTAGCACACTCTGCTAACCCTGATGTCCTTGCCGTGTCTGAATCCTGGCTCAGGAAGGCCACCAAAAATTCAGAGATTTCCATACCAAACTATAACATCTTCCGTCAAGATAGAACTGCCAAAGGGGGAGGAGTTGCAGTCTACTGCAGAGATAGCCTGCAAAGTAATGTCATACTTTCCAGGTCCATACCCAAACAGTTCGAACTACTAATTTTGAAAATTACTCTCTCCAGAAATAAGTCTCTCACTGTTGCCGCCTGCTACCGACCACCCTCAGCTCCCAGCTGTGCCCTGGACACCATTTGTGAATTGATCGCCCCCCATCTAGCTTCAGAGTTTGTTCTGTTAGGTGACCTAAACTGGGATATGCTTAACACCCCGGCAGTCCTACAATCTAAGCTAGATGCCCTCAATCTCCCTCAAATCATCAAGGAACCCACCAGGTACAACCCTAACTCTGTAAACAAGGGCACCCTCATAGACGTCATCCTGACCAACTGGCCCTCCAAATACACCTCCGCTGTCTTCAACCAGGATCTGAGCGATCACTGCCTCATTGCCTGTATCTGCCACGGAGCCGCAGTCAAACGACCAGCCCTCATCACTGTCAAACGCTCCCTAAAACACTTCTGTGAGCAGGCCTTTCTAATCGACCTGGCCCGGGTATCCTGGAAGGACATTGACCTCATCCCGTCAGTTGAGGATGCCTGGTCATTCTTTAAAAGTAACTTCCTCACCATTTTAGATAAGCATGCTCTGTTCAAAAAATGCAGAACCAAGAACAGATACAGCCCTTGGTTCACTCCCACCTGACTGCCCTCGACCAGCACAAAAACATCCTGTGGCGGACTGCAATAGCATCGAATAGTCCCTGTGATATGCAACTGTTCAGGGAAGTCAGGAACCAATACACGCAGTCAGTCAGGAAAGCTAAGGCCAGCTTCTTCAGGCAGAAGTTTGCATCCTGTAGCTCCAACTCCAAAAAGTTCTGGGACACTGAAGTCCATGGAGAACAAGAGCACCTCCTCCCAGCTGCCCACTGCACTGAGGCTAGGTAACACGGTCTCCACCGATAAATCCATGATTATCGAAAACTTCAATAAGCATTTCTCAACGGCTGGCCATGCCTTCCGCCTGGCTACTCCAACCTCGGCCAACAGCTCCGCCCCCCGCAGCTACTCGCCCAAGCCTCTCCAGGTTCTCCTTACCCAAATCGAGATAGCAGATGTTCTGAAAGAGCTGCAAAACCTGGACCCGTACAAATCAGCTGGGCTTGACAATCTGGACCCTCTATTTCTGAAACTATCCGCCGCCATTGTCGCAACCCCTATTACCAGCCTGTTCAACCTCTCTTTCATATCGTCTGAGATCCCCAAGGATTGAAAGCTGCCGCAGTCATCCCCTCTTCAAAGGGGGAGACACCCTGGACCCAAACTGTTATAGACCTATATCCATCCTGCCCTGCCTATCTAAGGTCTTCGAAAGCCAAGTCAACAAACAGGTCACTGACAATCTCGAATCCCACCGTACCTTCTCCGCTGTGCAATCTGGTTTCCGAGCCGGTCACGGGTGCACCTCAGCCACACTCAAGGTACTAAACGATATCATAACCGCCATCGATAAAAGACAGTACTGTGCAGCCGTCTTCATCGACCTTGCCAAGGCTTTCGACTCTGTCAATCACCATATTCTTATCGGCAGACTCAGTAGCCTCGGTTTTTCGGATGACTGCCTTGCCTGGTTAACCAATTACTTTGCAGACAGAGTTCAGTGTGTCAAATCGGAGGGCATGCTGTCCGGTCCTCTGGCAGTCTCTATGGGGGTGCCACAGGGTTCAATTCTCGGGCCGACTCTTTTCTCTGTATATATCAATGATGTTGCTCTTGCTGCGGGCGATTCCCTGATCCACCTCTACGCAGACGACACCATTCTATATACTTTCGGCCCGTCATTGGACACTGTGCTATCTAACCTCCAAACGAGCTTCAATGCCATACAGCACTCCTTCCGTGGCCTCCAACTGCTCTTAAACGCTAGTAAAACCAAATGCATGCTTTTCAACCGATCGCTGCCTGTACCCGCATGCCCGACTAGCATCACCAACCTGGATGGTTCCGACCTTGAATATGTGGACATCTATAAGTACCTAGGTGTCTGGCTAGACTGCAAACTCTCCTTCCAGACTCATATCAAACATCTCCAATCGAAAATCAAATCAAGAGTCGGCTTTCTATTCCGCAACAAAGCCTCCTTCACTCACGCCGCCAAGCTTACCCTAGTAAAACTGACTATCCTACCGATCCTCGACTTCGGCGATGTCATCTACAAAATGGCTTCCAACACTCTACTCAGCAAACTGGATGCAGTCTATCACAGTGCCATCCGTTTTGTCACTAAAGCACCTTATACCACCCACCACTGCGACCTGTATGGTCTAGTCGGCTGGCCCTCGCTACATATTCGTCGCCAGACCCACTGGCTCCAGGTCATCTACAAGTCCATGCTAGGTAAAGCTCCGCCTTATCTCAGTTCACTGGTCACGATGGCAACACCCATCCGTAGCACGCGCTCCAGCAGGTGTATCTCACTGATCATCCCTAAAGCCAACACCTCATTTGGCCGCCTTTCGTTCCAGTACTCTGCTGCCTGTGACTGGAACGAACTGCAAAAATCGCTGAAGTTGGAGACTTTTATCTCCCTCACCAACTTCAAACATCAGCTATCTGAGCAGCTAACCGATCGCTGCAGCTGTACATAGTCCATCGGTAAATAGCCCACCCAATTTACCTACCTCATCCCCATACTGTTTTTATTTATTTACTTTTCTGCTCTTTTGCACACCAATATCTCTACCTGTACATGACCATCTGATCATTTATCACTCCAGTGTTAATCCTCAAAATTGTAATTATTTGCCTACCTCCTCATGCCTTTTGCACACATTGTATATAGACTGCCCCTTTTTTCTACTGTGTTATTGACTTGTTAATTGTTTACTCCATGTGTAACTCTGTGTTGTCTGTTCACACTGCTATGCTTTATCTTGGCCAGGTCGCAAATGAGAACTTGTTCTATGTGTATATATATATATATATATACACACACATATACAGTGCCTTGCGAAAGTATTCGGCCCCCTTGAACTTTGCGACCTTTTGCCACATTTCAGGCTTCAAACATACAGATATAAAACTGTATTTTTTTGTGAAGAATCAACAACAAGTGGGACACAATCATGAAGTGGAACGACATTTATTGGATATTTCAAACTTTTTTAACAAATCAAAAACTGAAAAATTGGGCGTGCAAAATTATTTAGCCCCTTTACTTTCAGTGCAGCAAACTCTCTCCAGAAGTTCAGTGAGGATCTCTGAATGATCCAATGTTGACCTAAATGACGAATGATGATAAATACAATCCACCTGTGTGTAATCAAGTCTCCGTATAAATGCACCTGCACTGTGATAGTCTCAGAGGTCCGGTAAAAGCGCAGAGAGCATCATGAAGAACAAGAAACACACCAGGCAGGTCCAAGATACTGTTGTGAAGAAGTTTAAAGCCGGATTTGGATACAAAAAGATTTCCCAAGCTTTAAACATCCCAAGGAGCACTGTGCAAGCGATAATATTGAAATGGAAGGAGTATCAGACCACTGCAAATCTACCAAGACCTGGCCGTCCCTCTAAACTTTCAGCTCATACAAGGAGAAGACTGATCACTCTGGATGAACTGCAGAGATCTACAGCTGAGTTGGGAGACTCTGTCCATAGGACAACAATCAGTCGTATATTGCACAAATCTGGCCTTTATGGAAGAAGAAAGCCATTTCTTAAAGATATCCATAAAAAGTGTCGTTTAAAGTTTGCCACAAGCCACCTGGGAGACACACCAAACATGTGGAAGAAGGTGCTCTGGTCAGATGAAACCAAAATTTAACTTTTTGGCAACAATGCAAAACGTTATGTTTGGCGTAAAAATTTTTAAAAAAAGCAACACAGCTCATCACCCTGAACACACCATCCCCACTGTCAAACATGGTGGTGGCAGCATCATGGTTTGGGCCTGCTTTTCTTCAGCAGGGACAGGGAAGATGGTTAAAATTGATGGGAAGATGGATGGAGCCAAATACAGGACCATTCTGGAAGAAAACCTGATGGAGTCTGCAAAAGACCTGAGACTGGGACGGAGATTTGTCTTCCAACAAGACAATGATCCAAAACATAAAGCAAAATCTACAATGGAATGGTTCAAAAATAAACATATCCAGGTGTTAGAATGGCCAAGTCAAAGTCCAGACCTGAATCCAATCGAGAATCTGTGGAAAGAACTGAAAACTGCTGTTCACAAATGCTCTCCATCCAACCTCACTGAGCTCGAGCTGTTTTGCAAGGAGGAATGGGAAAGTCTCTCGATGTGCAAAACTGATAGAGACATACCCCAAGCGACTTACAGCTGTAATCGCAGCAAAAGGTGGCGCTACAAAGTATTAACTTAAGGGGGCTGAATAATTTTGCACGCCCAATTTTTCAGTTTTTGATTTGTTAAAAAAGTTTGAAATATCCAATAAATGTCGTTCCACTTCATGATTGTGTCCCACTTGTTGTTGATTCTTCACAAAAAAATACAGTTTTATATCTTTATGTTTGAAGCCTGAAATGTGGCAAAAGGTCGCAAAGTTCAAGGGGGGCGAATACTTTCGCAAGGCACTGTACAATTGAAGTCAGAAGTTAACATACACTTAGGTTGAAGTCATTAAAACTCGTATTCAACCACTCCACAAATTTCTTGTTAACAAACTATAGTTCTGGCAAGTCGGTTAGGACATCTACTTTGTACATGACACAAGTACATTTTTCAACAATTGTTTAAAGACAGATTTCACATAATTCACTGTATCCCAATTCCAGAGGCTCAGAAGTTTACATACACTAAGATGACTGTGCCTTTAAACAGCTTGGAAAATTACAGAAAATTATGTCATGGCTTTAGAAGCTCCGATAGGCTAATTGACATCGTCTGAGTCAATTGGAGGTGTACCTGTGGATGTATTTCAAGGCAAACCTTCAAACTCAGGGCCTGTTTGCTTGACATCATGGGAAAATCAAACGAAATCAGCCAATACCTCAGAAAATAAATTGTAGACCTCCACAAGTCTGGTTCATCTTTGGGAGTAATTTCCAAATGCCTGAACGTACCACGTTCATCTGTACAAATAATAGTACGCAAGTATAAACACCATGGGACCACGCTGCAATCATACCGCTCAGGAAGGAGACGCATTCTGTCTCCTAGAGAGGAACGTACTTGGTGCGAAAAGTGCAAATCAATCCCAGAACAGCAGCAAAGGACCTTGTGAAGATGCTGGAGGAAACAGGTATAAAAGTATCTATATCCACAGTAAAGCGAGTCCTATATTGACATAACCTGAAGTCTGCGCAGCAAGGAAGAAGCCACTGATCCAAAACTGCCATAAAAAAGCCAGACTACAGTTTGCAACTGCACGTAGGGACAAAGATCGTACTTTCTAGAGAAATGTCCTCTGGTCTGATGAAACAAAAACAGAACTGTTTGGCAATAATAACCGTCATTATGTTTGGATAACAAAGTCAAGGTAGTGGAGTGGCCATCACAAAGACCTGACCTCAATCCTATAGAAAATTTGTGGGCAGAACTGAAAAAGCGTGTGCGAGCAAGGAGGCCTACAAACCTGACTCAGTTACACCAGCTCTGTCAGGAGGAAGTTTAAATTGTTTAAGGCAATGCTACCAAATACTAATTGAGTGTATGTAAACTTCTGACCCACTGGGAATGTGATGAAATAAATAAAAGCTGAAATATATCTCTACTATTATTCTGACATTTCACATTCTTAAAATAAAGTTGTGATCTTAACTGACCTAAGACAGGGAATTTTTACTAGGATTAAATGTCAGGAATTGTGAAAAACTGAGTTGAAACGTATTTGGCTAAGGTGTATGTAAAACGTCCGACTTCACCTGTATGAAAATATATATATTATTTATTTTTAATGAACACTTTTTTCTTAACTTCTTAAAGCATTGTTGGTTAAGGGCTTGTCAGTAAGCATTTCACTGTATGGTCTACACCTGTTGTATTCGGCGCATAACAACTTGCATTCGGGCAGGTAGCGTTCTCCTGCCATCTACCAAACCCAGATTTGTTCTTCAGACTGCCAGATAGTGAAGCGTGATTCATCACTCCAGAGAACGTGTTTCCACTGCTCCAGAGTCCAACGTCGGTGACAAATAACGTTTGATAATACAGCAAGGCAGAGATGGAATCTGTGATTTCTGCTCATCTTTGATCTGTGAGGACATTTTCTAAATTACATTACCAATCACTCCTGATATAACATAGATATAGATTAATAGTAGGGACATTTGTATTCGAATACTTGTGTGAATATTCATTTCTACGGGAATGTTTATATATTCCCATTTTTAAACAGATTCTAACACTGAAAAGGTGTTTTCTAAATTAGATTCAAATATCCATGTGACGTTGTTACATTCAAAGATATACCATGACATATATAATTATTAATTAAATAAAACAAAAACCTTTCCAACGTAGTTATGACAAGCATGGTGCCTTCACGTGCGTAGCTTGTTGTTTATCTTGGCCAAAGAGGCTCAAGATAAATGTGTAGCAAGTGGAGTGAGAGTTCACTAATGCAATACAAGATGGAATCAAATCTTAGTGAAATGAGAAGGAGTAGGCTATAACAAGCAACCAATCAGTATAGCTGTTTTATCTAAATGGGGTTGGAGAGAAAGCACAGCATGTGGCCTCAATTAGCCTGGCTAGCTATAGCTGGCTGGCTTTGCTATTTAGCTAGCTTCTCTAGGCTACTCCAGTCAAGACAGGCACTGTTATATGGGATGATAAATAACATTGTGGTTGCTACAAGTTAGCTATTCTTGGCATCTCTCTCCTTCCGTCTGCTCGCTACACACACAACATGTACTTTGAATATGCAACAATTCAGGATACTATTCGAACAGTGAAATTGTTTAAAACCCCCATCCCTAATTAATAGTGAAGTTTAGATCATCTCAGAACAGCAAGGCAGAGACGGAACCTGAGGATTTCTGCTGAGGTACCATAGATTTAGATATAGTACATCAGACTGTGCTGCTCATCATTATTATGATAGGACTAAACCATTATGGGATGTTATATTGTAATTGGTTTTGCTTCTGTATCGACCGGCTGGCATGCTGAGGGGTCTAGACTGGCGAGAGGAGCTATGGGTTAGGAGATCAGCTAAACGCTGAAGAGGAAAGATTGTTTTCTACCAGATGATAAAACATTATGATCTTGTTTTAATTGCGCAACAGTGGTGCAGTCAGCATGTAGGGACCCATAAAGACTAGGCTGCTTACTCAACACATTTCACTGAAAGCAGGGTAAGGAACATAAGGACAGATAGACGATTATCTCCAAGAGGAGGAGGGGGGTTAGGGATTTATGGTCTGTTTTTTCACTCCTTCAAACACTTTGCCGAGTTGTGACTAAGTTGGGGGGGGGATTGTCTGCAATGAACAAATGTTTCCAGGCAGTTGTCTGGCTACTGACCCAACACCAATTCATGACCCACACACACACTACAATAATCAAGGAACGTTTCTAAATGCACGCAACCTCTATTGTATGGTCACGTAACAGTGATGGCACACACTACTTTGGATAACTGCAATCAAAAGAGTGTGCAGGATTGAATCTGTACTAAATATGTAAGTAAACACACATTTAACATGTGTAAAGTGACTCTGATAAGGCCACCTACAAACCACGGAGGCCCTTGATTCATTAATAGTGTATTGTAAAATATACTAAAGAAAAATATAAAACGCAACATGTAAAGTCAGCTTCATGTTTCATGAGCTGAAATAAAAGATCCCAGAAATGTTCCATACGCACAAAAAACATCTTTCTCTCAAATGTTGTGCACAAATTTGTTAACATCCCTGTTAGTGAGGATTTCTCCTTAACCAAGATAATCCATACACCTGACAGGTGTGGCATATCAAGAAACTGATTAAACAGTATGATCATTGCACAGGTGCACCTTGTGCTAGGGACAATAAAAGGCCACACTAAAATATATAGTTTTGTCACACAACACAATGTTGTCGCAAGATTTGAGGGAGCGTGCAATTGGCATGCTGACTGCAGGAATGTCCACCAGAGTTGTTGCCAAATCAATTTTGAATTCAGACTGTAAAGCAACAACATGTGGATTAAGTCAAGGGGTATGAATACTTTTGAAGTGATTTATTGTGGTATGGGGATGATGAATATGTGGAGCACGGACTGGGTAACTATACAAATTCAACAAGAGCACTATCGTACACACTGGCACAGACCGCAGTGAAATGACTAGTGTGTTTGTGCATGTCCAGATTACTGTGTACTTATGGTGGTATTGGTAGAGATATGTCTGTTGAGTAAGTGTTAGTATGCAGTTATCATGAAATAGAATGATTTAATGTAGAAAAGGATTGGAAAGACCAAACACAGTTACACACACACACACACACACACACACACACACAGAGAGAGGGATAAGAGAAACGAGAGGAGAATATTTTTTATCTCAGGTGTTGAAGTATTACCATTAGCCCTCACCAGTAAATGGTGACTAGACATTTTGCCGGCCTTTAAATTTCCTCAGAAATTGTGCTTCTCTGTCAGTATGATGAAGTACAATTTTGGTTAGTTTGTAACCTAAATAATGTTGTGTGTGTTACATATTCTGGAGTGTTTTTTGTTCCGAACCAGCTGTTCAGACAGGCTTCAACAAGAAAGAAAAAGAGAAAAGAAGAGAAAGAGACCTACCTTGGCTACGAAACACTCTGCAATGGCCACAGGGTCCGAATTACACTTTTCCAGGTCATGAAGCAGATCTCTGTAAACCCCAAAAATGATCACATCAGCATATCAGTACTTTAACCACTTGCACACCACACACTTAATTCAATCATTGGAATACAAACTGAGAGTTACACACTTACCAAACTGCTCTTTGTTATAAACAGCAAAAATGTTCAGGAACAAATATAACTTGGGATACAGTATTAGGTCCTAGGGTACTCTGCTTAAAACAAAAAGTCACTTCCGTGAATTGAAATAGGTTGTGTGTGTGTGTTCTTATTGGTTGATGGATATATGGTCAACTGGTGTAGCCATTGTTACATGTCTAGGGAATGAGGTCATTGTGACGGTTTGTAAGGAGTTTGTGTCAAACCAAACTCCCTCACTATGTGAATTCTCCCTAGGTTTTTCTCTCCCTCCCTGTGTTGCTGTGTGTCTTTATGTGACAGCTGAGTCAGTGACTAGGCATCCAGCAGACCTGATGGTTTTGAACATACACTCCTCAGATGGACAAAACAACGTTGATTGGTCACTGGCCCCCTCACACATCGACAGGTGAGACAAACTGTCCTCATTCTGTAGATTCTTTGGATACTGCACTCTGTATTTGTTTGTGTGTGTGTGTGTGTGTGTGTTTACCTGTTGAAGTGGTAGATGTCTCGGATGTTCCCGAATAGAGAGCCTCTCTCCTCTGAGCTCAGTGCCAGACAAGACTGGTTACTGATACACTCCAGGTAATCCTACAGAGAGAGAGAAAAATATGTTTTTTGAGAAACAATGTATGTGACTTTATGCAATTGTACTTTCGACTTCTAAATGTATGGTTTTTGAAATACATTGCCAATTACAGAATATATTTCATGCCAATAAAGCATATTGAATTGAGTGAAAGTGAGCGAGAGCAACAGACACACAGACAGAGACGCAGAGAAAGAGACAGCGACAGAGAGATATGGAAAGAGCGAGAGGGACAGCAAGAGGCAGCGACAGACAGAGACACGGAGAGAGCAAGGTTAGTTATGAACCCCACATCAAAGTGTTTTGAGGAATATCTCAACAAGTCATGCGAGAGGGACAGTATGACTGACATGCTCCCTGGCGTCATTCTACCAACCCCCCACCAACACGCACTCTGAACACACACTATGAACACACTCTCCACTTATAAAAACACAGCATCGTAAACACTTTGAGACCACATACACTTCTCACACGTATTCAACACACATTCAATCTGCTTTAGACGAAGAGCATTCTAATCTAGTAAAACAACTGGGCCCACAGCCCACTTCTCCCTGACTTCAGTCCAGTCTTAACCCACCTACTTAACTAGAGACTATTCAGTGGGTACTCCTCTTTGTCCAGATGGCTGTTTGACCAGCACAGCAAAATGTCTAAGGGCCTACAGTATTCACAGATGGACAGTGTCCAAAGCTAATAGGATAGAATACACTGGTGAGAGGCTTGTAGAGAAGTGTTTAAGGAACTGAGGCTGTGTCTGTTCAGACAGTATCTTATCTCACCATCTCAGCCATCAGTCATGACATGTTCAGCTACCAATAGTGATTATACGCCTCAGCATTCTCTCCACGCGTACACAGACATGGTACCGCGCGCATACGCGCACACACACAAACTGTCTCTCCCTCATCCTGTTTCTCCTCTCGATCTCATTGACAGATGGGATAAGTACATTCTACAGTTGAAGTCGGAAGTTTACATACACTTAGCTTGGAGTCAGTAAAACTCGTTTTCAACCACTCCACAAATTTCTTGTTAACAAACTAGTTTCGGCAAGTCGGTTCAGACATCTACTTTGTTCATGACACAAGTAATTTCCATTTATAATTCACCCAATTCCATTGGGTCAGAAGTTTACATACACCAAGTTGACTGTGCCTTTCAACAGCTTGGAAAATTCTAGAAAATTATGTAATGGCTTTAGAAGCTTCTGATAGGCTAATTGACATAATTTGAGTCAATTGGAGGTGTACCTGTGGATGTATTTCAAGGCCTTCCTTTAAACTCAGTGCCTCTTTGCTTGACATCATGGGAAAATCAAAAGAAATCAGCAAAGACCCCAGAAAAAAAATTGTAGACCTCCACAAGTCTGGCCGTCATACTGCTCAGTGAGGAGATGCATTCTGTCTCCTAGAGATGAACGTACTTTGATGCGAAAAGTGCAAATCAATACCAGAACCACAGCAAAGGACCTTGTGAAGATGCTGGAGGAAACGGGTACAAAAGTATCTATATCCACAGTAAAACGAGTCCTATATCGACATAACCTGAAAGGCTGCTCAGCAAGGAAGAAGCCGATGCTCCAAAACCACCATAAAAAAGCCAGACTACTGTTTGCAACTGCACATGGCGACAAAGGTCATACTTTTTGGAGAAATGTCATCTGGTCTGATGAAACAAAAATAGAACTGTTTGGCCATAATGACCATTGTTATGTTTGGAGGAAAAGGGGGGAGGCCTGTAAGCCGAAGAACACCATCCCAACCGTGAAGCACGGGGGTGGCAGCATCATGTTGTGGGGGTGCTATGCTGCAGGAGGGACTGGTGCACTTCACAAAATAGATGGCTTCATGAGGTAGGAAAATTATGTGGATATATTGAAGCAACATCTCAAGACATCAGTCAGGAAGTTAAAGCTTGGTCGCAAATGGGTCTTCCAAATGGACAATGACCCCAAGCATACTTCCAAAATTGTGGCAAAATGGCTTCAGGACAACAAAGTCAAGTTATTGGAGTGGCCATCACAAAGCCCTGACCTCAATCCTATAGACAATTTGTGGGCAGAACTGAAAAAGCGTGTGCGAGCAAGGAGGCCTACAAACCTGACTCAGTTACACCAGCTCTGTCAGAAGGAATGGGTCAAAATTCACCCAACTTATTGTGGGAAGCTTGTGGAAGGCTACGCAAAAAGTTTTACTCAAATTAAACCATTTAACCTGTTGAGTGTAGGGGGCAGTATTTTGATGTTTGGATGAAAAACAAACCCAAATGAAACTGCCTATTTCTCAGGCCCAGAATCTAGAATATGCATATAATTGTCCGATTAGGATAGAAAACACTAAAGTTTCCAAACCTTACAGTTAACTAGTCCAATGCTCTAACCACCTGCCTCACAAGGAAACCTGCCTGTTACGCGAATGCAGTAAGAAGCCAAGGAAAGTTGCTAGCTAGCATTAAACTCATCTTATAAAAAAAAACAGTCATAATCACTAGTTATAACTACACATGGTTGGTGATATTACTAGTTTATCTAGCGTGTCCTGCGTTGCATATAATCGATGCAGTGCGCATTCGCGAAAAAGGACTGTCGTTGCTCCAACGTGTACCTATCCATTAACATCAATGCCTTTCTTAAAATCAATACACAGAAGTGTATATTTTAAACCTGCATATTTAGCTAAAAGAAAGGTTAGCAGGCAATATTAACCAGGTGAAATTGTGTCAATTCTCTTGCGTTCATTGCACGCAGAGTCAAGGTATATGCAATAGTTTGGGCCGCCTGGCTCGTTGAACTAATTTGCCAGAATTTTTACGTAATTATGACATAACATTGAAGGTTGTGCAATGTAACAGCAGACTTATGGATGCCACCAGTTCTATATAATACGGAACGGTTCCGTATTTCACTGAAAGAATAAACGTTTTGTTTTCGAAATGATAGTTTCCGGATCCTAAGGCTTCTATTTCTGTGTGTTATTATGTTATAATTAAATCTATGATTTGATAGAGCAGTCTGACTGAGCGATGGTAGGCCGCAGCAGGCTCGTAACTGTTCATTCAACCTCACTTTAGTGCGTTTTGCCAGCAGCTCTTCGCAATGCTTCAAGCATTGCGCTGTTTATGACTTCAAGCCTATCAACTCCCGAGATTAGGCTGGTGTAACGATGTGATGTGAAATGGCTAGCTAGTTAGCGGGGTGCGCGCTAATAGCGTTTCAAACGTCACTCGCTCTGAGACTTGGAGTAGTTGTTCCCCTTGCTCTGCATGGGTAACGCTGCTTCGAGGTTGGCTGTTGTTGATGCGTTCCTGGTTCGAGCCCAGGTAGCGGCGAGGAGAGGGATGGAAGCTATACTGTTACACTGGCAATACTAAAGTGCCTATAAGAACATCCGATAGTCAAAGGTATATGAAATACAAATCGTATAGAGAGAAAGAGTCCTATAATTCCTATAATAACTACAACCTAAAACTTCTTACCTGGGAATATTGAAGACTCATGTTAAAAGGAACCACCAACTTTCATGTGTTTTCATGTTCTGAGCAAGGAACTTAATTATACGTTAGCTTTTCTTACATGATACATATTTCACTTTTACTTTCTTCTCCAACACTTTGTTTTTGTATTATTTAACCTCTTTCAGCTAGGGGGCGCTATTTTTATGTTTGGAAAAATAACGTTGCCAATGTAAACGGCCTATTTCTCAGGCCCATATGCTAGAATATGCATATAATTGACAGATTAGGATAGAAAACTCTAAAGTTTCCAAAACGGTCAAAGTGTTGTCTGAGTATAACAGGACTGATATTGCAGGCGAAACCTGAGGAAAATCAAACCAGGAAGTGGCTTCTATTTTGAAAGCTCCATGTTCCATAGCCTGCCTTCGCTCCATTTAAAGGGATATCAACCAGATTTCTTTTCCTATCGCTTCCTCAAGGTGTCAACAGTCTTTAGACATAGTTTCAGGCTTTTATTTTGAAAAATGAGCGAGAAAGAAAACATGGCGTTGGTGGATAGCTGGGTGATCCCATGAGTTTTGCTTGCGCAGCAGAGTGGGGCAGCCATTGACTCTCCCTCTCCTACTGAAAAAGAGACAGTGCCGGTTGATATATTATCGATTATATATTTTAAAAACAACCTGAGGATTGATTATAAAAAACGTTTGACATGTTTCTGTGGACATACTATTTGCGTTGTCGTGACCGCTCGAGCCTGTGGATTTCTGAACATAACGCGCCAAACAAACAGAGGTATTTCGGATACAAAAATCATCTTTATGGAACAAAAGGAACATTTGTGTAACTGGGAGGCTCGTGATGAAAGGCTCGATGATGAAAATTACAGGCCTCTCTCATATTTTTAAGTGGGAGAACTTGCACAATTGGTGGGTGCATCTACCATGTACTACTCACATACAGTTACAGTGCATCTGGAACGTATCCTGACCCCTTGACTTTTTCCACATTTATTTACATTACTGCCTTATTCTAAAATGTATTGAATTGTTTTTTACCCTCATCAATTTACACACAATACTCCATAATGACAAAGCAAAAAAACTACTTAGACATTTTTGCAAATGTATTAAAAATAAAAAACTGAAATAGTACATTTACATAAGTATTCAGACCCTTGACTCAGTACTTTGTTGACGCACGTCAGCCTTAAGTCTTCTTGGGTATGACGCTACAAGCTTGGCACATCTGTATTTGGGGAGTTTCTGCCATTCTTCTCTGCAGATCCTCTCAAACTCGGTCAGGTTGGATGGGGAGTGTTTGCTGCACCGACACAATCCTGTCTCGGAGCTCTACGGACAATTCATTCGACCTCATGGCTTGGTTTTTACTCTGACATGCACTGTCAACTGTGGGACCTTATATAGACAGGTGTGTGCCTTTCCAAATGATGTCCAATAAATTGAGTTTACCACAAATTGTAGAAACATCAAGGATTATCAATGGAAACAAGATGCACCTGAGCTCAATATCGAGTCTCATAGCAAAGGGTCTGAACACTTATGCAAAGAAGGTACCTGTTTTTGATTTGAAAACATTTCTAAAAACATGTTTTCACTTTGTCATTATGGGGTATTGTGTGTATCTTGTTGGGATGCACTGTATATATACATGCATTATGTGCCACACACACACACAAAAACCACTACACACATATATGCACATACCAATACAAACACACTGCTTGTGCAGGCCACATCACCGTCCGTCGTTGACAGATGGAGCGCAGGTGAGCCCACAGGAGTCTGGTTAATTATTTGTGTTTGGGCAATCACCCCCTCTAACCCTGCAGAAAGCACCACGCAAGGGATTCTGGGTAATGGGTGGAGGGTGACAACTCTGATGGCGAGTGGCCACAGTGGATAGTAGCACTATACTGTACATTGGTGGTGGTGAATATGATGGTGAATGAGTGCGATGTGTTACACCCACTTAATGGGACCTACTGACAAGCACTAGATATAGCAGGGCAGTCTGCTCTGAATGTAATCCACTGATGATGAAGAGCGTAAATGTTGGAAGTCTTAACAGAGATTGACATCAATAAGGGGGGAGAAAGGGGTAAATTATGGTCCTGTCTAAAAGTGTAGTGGGAGAGTGGGTGTCCGGCCGCATAGATCTGATAAAGGGGTCTTGAGTAGTTAGGGGGGTCCAGGTCTAAGGGGAGTATACGTCTTTAAAGTGATCTCTGCTCAGTGTTTAGCTAACCTACTTTAGACATTGTTATTACAGCTCTAAATCCCTCTTCCTACAGCACCGCTCTCCCATTCCTATTCTCCTCACCCTGAATGGAGCGAGGAGGGATGGTGGGGGTAGGGACATCCATCTTGGTCCCTGTGACAAGGTGGGAGGGGTGAGGAAACCGTTTCTCCGACAACTCACCCACCCCCTCTATCTCTTTCTGAAAGGACCAATTTCCTGCTGGTTGGGAACTCTGACGACAACTCTTCCACCCAAATCAACTTCTCCTGTATATGGGTGTTGTCTATGAACACTCTGGACACGTCTTGACCCCCGTTCTTTCTTACACAGGTCCTGACTGGTATGATGCTGTTCAGTAATATACTAGTATGTGTCCTCCTACACTGCAGTGTTCCATCCAGTCCTCCAGCAGTCCCAACAGGGTTTCATCTCCGGCAGTCCCAACAGGGTTTCATCTCCGACAGTCCCAACAGGGTCTCATCTCCGACAGTCCCAACAGGGTCTCATCTCCGACAGTCCCAACAGGGTCTCATCTCCGACAGTCCCAACAGGGTCTCATCTCCGACAGTCCCAACAGGGTCTCATCTCCGACAGTCCCAACAGGGTCTCATCTCCGACAGTCCCAACAGGGTCTCATCTCCGACAGTCCCAACAGGGTCTCATCTCCGACAGTCCCAACAGGGTCTCATCTCCGACAGTCCCAACAGGGTCTCATCTCCGACAGTCCCAACAGGGTCTCATCTCCGACAGTCCCAACAGGGTCTCATCTCCGACAGTCCCAACAGGGTTTCATCTCCGACAGTCCCAACAGGGTTTCATCTCCGACAGTCCCAACAGGGTTTCATCTCCGACAGTCCCAACAGGGTTTCATCTCCGACAGTCCCAACAGGGTTTCATCTCCGACAGTCCCAACAGGGTTTCATCTCCGACAGTCCCAACAGGGTTTCATCTCCGACAGTCCCAACAGGGTTTCATCTCCGACAGTCCCAACAGGGTTTTATCTCCGACAGTCCCAACAGGGTTTCATCTCCGACAGTCCCAACAGGGTTTCATCTCCAGCAGTCCCAACAGGGTTTCATCTCCAGCAGTCCCAACAGGGTTTCATCTCCAGCAGTCCCAACAGGGTTTCATCTCCAGCAGTCCCAACAGGGTTTCATCTCCTGCAGTCCCAACAGGGTTTCATATCCAGCAGTCCCAACAGGGTTTCAACGCCAGCAGTCCCAACATAATATTTTTGTTTTAGTCCTGGGCAAACTCACCTGATTCAACTCACTGACGGCTTGATGATTAGTTGACAAGTTGAATCAGGTGTGCTTGTCCAGGGCTACAACAACAATATGTACTGTTGGGGGTACTGGAGGAATGGAGTAGGGAAACACTGCATGCGCTGTCCTACTGTTTGCATCTCACCTAACAGTCTGAAAATGTACCCCTGTGCTGTATGTAGGTTTAGTGATAGCTGGTGTCT